>NW_026608390.1:0-71955 GCF_029499605.1 Hyla sarda
TCAGGATACTACACCTAATGTGGGGGACTACTGTATACTGCACCTAATGTGGGGGACTACTGTATACTGCACCTAATGTGTTGTAACTACTGTATACTGCTCCTAATGTGGGGAACTACTTTATACTGCACCTAATGTGGGGGACTACTGTATACTGCACCTAATGTGGGGGACTACTGTATACTGCACCTAATGTGGGGGACTACTGTATACTGCACCTAATGTGGGGGACTACTGTATACTGCACCTAATGTTGGGGACTACTTTATACTGCACCTAATGTGGGGAACTACTTTATACTGCACCTAATGTGGGGGACTACTGTATACTGCACTTAATGTGTGGTAACTACTGTATACTGCACTTAATGTGGGGGACTACTTTATACTCCACCTAATGTGGGGGACTACTGTATACTGCACCTAATGTGGGGAACTACTTTATACTGCACCTAATGTGGGGGACTACTGTATGTATACTGCACCTAATGTGGGGGACTACTGTATACTGCAACTTATGTGGGGGACTACTGTATACTGCTCCTAATGTGGGGGACTACTGTATACTGCACCTAATGTGTGGGACTACTGTATACTGCACCTAATGTGGGGAACTACTTTATACTGCACCTAATGTGGGGGACTACTGTATACTGCACCTAATGTGTGGGACTACTGTATGTATACTGCACCTAATGTGGGGGACTACTGTATACTGCAACTTATGTGGGGGACTACTGTATACTGCTCCTAATGTGGGGGACTACTGTATACTGCACCTAATGAGTGGGACTACTGTATACTGCACCTAATGTGGGGGACTACTGTATACTGTACCTAATGTGGAGAACTACTTTATACTGCACCTAATGTGGGGGACTACTGTATACTGCACCTAATGTGGGGGACTACTGTATACTGCACCTAATGTGGGGGGACTACTGTATACTGCACCTAATGTGCGGAACTACTGTATACTGCACCTAATGAGGGGAACTACTTTATACAGCAACTAATGTGGGGGACTACAGGATACTACACCTAATGTGGGGGACTACTGTATACTGCACCTAATGTGGGGGACTACTGTATACTGCACCTAATGTGTTATAACTACTGTATACTGCTCCTAATGTGGGGAACTACTTTATACTGCACCTAATGTGGGGGACTACTGTATACTGCACCTAATGTGGGGGACTACTGTATACTGCACCTAATGTGGGGGACTACTGTATACTGCACCTAATGTGGGGGACTACTGTATACTGCACCTAATGTTGGGGACTACTTTATACTGCACCTAATGTGGGGAACTACTTTATACTGCACCTAATGTGGGGGACTACTGTATGTATACTGCACCTAATGTGGGGGACTACTGTATACTGCAACTTATGTGGGGGACTACTGTATACTGCTCCTAATGTGGGGGACTACTGTATACTGCACCTAATGTGTGGGACTACTGTATACTGCACCTAATGTGGGGAACTACTTTATACTTCACCTAATGTGGGGGACTACTGTATACTGCACCTAATGTGTGGGACTACTGTATGTATACTGCACCTAATGTGGGGGACTACTGTATGTATACTGCACCTAATGTGGGGGACTACTGTATACTGCAACTTATGTGGGGGACTACTGTATACTTCTCCTAATGTGGGGGACTACTGTATACTGCACCTAATGTGTGGGACTACTGTATATTGCTCCTAATGTGGGGGAACTACTGTATACTGCACCTAATGTGTGGGGCTACTGTATACTGCACCTAATGTGGGGGACTACTGTATACTGCACCTAATGAGTGGGACTACTGTATACTGCACCTAATGTGGGGGGCTACTGTATACTGCACCTAATGTGGGGAACTACTTTATACTGCACCTAATGTGGGGGACTACTGTATACTGCACCTAATGTGGGGGACTACTGTATACTGCACCTAATGTGGGGAACTACTTTATACTGCAACTAATGTGGGGGACTACTGTATGTATACTGCACCTAATGTGGGGGACTACTGTATACTGCAACTTATGTGGGGGACTACAGTATACTGCTCCTAATGTGGGGGACTACTGTATGCTGCACCTAATGTGTGGGACTACTGTATATTGCTCCTAATGTGGGGGAACTACTGTATACTGCACCTAATGTGTGGGACTACTGTATACTGCACCTAATGTGGGGGACTACTGTATACTGCACCTAATGAGTGGGACTAATGTATACTGCACCTATTTGGGGGACTACTGTATAATGCACCTAATGTGCGGGACTACTGTATACTGCACCTAATGAGGGGAACTACTTTATACTGCACCTAATGTGGGGGACTACTGTATACTGCACCTAATGTGGGGGACTACTTTATACTGCACCTAATGTGGGGTAACTACTGTATAGTGCACCTAATGTGGGGAACTACTTTATACTGTACCTAATGTGGGGGACTACTGTATACTGCACCTATTGTGAGGAACTACTTTATACTGCAACTAATGTGGGGGACTACTGTATGTATACTGCACCTAATGTGGGGGACTACTGTATACTGCAACTTATGTGGGGGACTACTGTATACTGCTCCTAATGTGGGGGACTACTGTATACTGCACCTAATGTGTGGGACTACTGTATACTGCACATAATGTGGGGAACTACTTTATACTGCACCTAATGTGGGGGACTACTGTATTCTGCACCTAATGTGTGGGACTACTGTATACTGCACCTAATGTGGGGAACTACTTTATACTTCACCTAATGTGGGGGACTACTGTATACTGCACCTAATGTGGGGGACTACTGTATACTGCACCTAATGTGGGGGACTACTGTATACTGCACCTAATGTGGGGGACTACAGTATACTGCACCTAATGTTGGGGACTACTTTATACTGCACCTAATGTGGGGAACTACTTTATACTGCACCTAATGTGGGGGACTACTGTATGTATACTGCACCTAATGTGGGGGACTACTGTATACTGCAACTTATGTGGGGGACTACTGTATACTGCTCCTAATGTGGGGGACTACTGTATACTGCACCTAATGTGTGGGACTACTGTATACTGCACCTAATGTGGGGAACTACTTTATACTTCACCTAATGTGGGGGACTACTGTATACTGCACCTAATGTGGGGGGACTACTGTATACTGCACCTAATGTGCGGAACTACTGTATACTGCACCTAATGAGGGGAACTACTTTATACAGCAACTAATGTGGGGGACTACAGGATACTACACCTAATGTGGGGGACTACTGTATACTGCACCTAATGTGGGGGACTACTGTATACTGCACCTAATGTGTTGTAACTACTGTATACTGCTCCTAATGTGGGGAACTACTTTATACTGCACCTAATGTGGGGGACTACTGTATACTGCACCTAATGTGGGGGACTACTGTATACTGCACCTAATGTGGGGGACTACTGTATACTGCACCTAATGTGGGGGACTACTGTATACTGCACCTAATGTTGGGGACTACTTTATACTGCACCTAATGTGGGGAACTACTTTATACTGCACCTAATGTGGGGGACTACTGTATGTATACTGCACCTAATGTGGGGTACTACTGTATACTGCAACTTATGTGGGGGACTACTGTATACTGCTCCTAATGTGGGGGACTACTGTATACTGCACCTAATGTGTGGGACTACTGTATACTGCACCTAATGTGGGGGAACTACTTTATACTTCACCTAATGTGGGGGACTACTGTATACTGCACCTAATGTGTGGGACTACTGTATGTATACTGCACCTAATGTGGGGGACTACTGTATGTATACTGCACCTAATGTGGGGGACTACTGTATACTGCAACTTATGTGGGGGACTACTGTATACTTCTCCTAATGTGGGGGACTACTGTATACTGCACCTAATGTGTGGGACTACTGTATATTGCTCCTAATGTGGGGGAACTACTGTATACTGCACCTAATGTGTGGGGCTACTGTATACTGCACCTAATGTGGGGGACTACTGTATACTGCACCTAATGAGTGGGACTACTGTATACTGCACCTAATGTGGGGGGCTACTGTATACTGCACCTAATGTGGGGAACTACTTTATACTGCACCTAATGTGGGGGACTACTGTATACTGCACCTAATGTGGGGGACTACTGTATACTGCACCTAATGTGGGGAACTACTTTATACTGCAACTAATGTGGGGGACTACTGTATGTATACTGCACCTAATGTGGGGGACTACTGTATACTGCAACTTATGTGGGGGACTACAGTATACTGCTCCTAATGTGGGGGACTACTGTATGCTGCACCTAATGTGTGGGACTACTGTATATTGCTCCTAATGTGGGGGAACTACTGTATACTGCACCTAATGTGTGGGACTACTGTATACTGCACCTAATGTGGGGGACTACTGTATACTGCACCTAATGAGTGGGACTAATGTATACTGCACCTAATGTGGGGGACTACTGTATAATGCACCTAATGTGCGGGACTACTGTATACTGCACCTAATGAGGGGAACTACTTTATACTGCACCTAATGTGGGGGACTACTGTATACTGCACCTAATGTGGGGGACTACTTTATACTGCACCTAATGTGGGGTAACTACTGTATAGTGCACCTAATGTGGGGAACTACTTTATACTGTACCTAATGTGGGGGACTACTGTATACTGCACCTATTGTGAGGAACTACTTTATACTGCAACTAATGTGGGGGACTACTGTATGTATACTGCACCTAATGTGGGGGACTACTGTATACTGCAACTTATGTGGGGGACTACTGTATACTGCTCCTAATGTGGGGGACTACTGTATACTGCACATAATGTGTGGGACTACTGTATACTGCACATAATGTGGGGAACTACTTTATACTGCACCTAATGTGGGGGACTACTGTATTCTGCACCTAATGTGTGGGACTACTGTATACTGCACCTAATGTGGGGAACTACTTTATACTTCACCTAATGTGGGGGACTACTGTATACTGCACCTAATGTGGGGGACTACTGTATACTGCACCTAATGTGGGGGACTACTGTATACTGCACCTAATGTGGGGGACTACAGTATACTGCACCTAATGTTGGGGACTACTTTATACTGCACCTAATGTGGGGAACTACTTTATACTGCACCTAATGTGGGGGACTACTGTATGTATACTGCACCTAATGTGGGGGACTACTGTATACTGCAACTTATGTGGGGGACTACTGTATACTGCTTCTAATGTGGGGGGACTACTGTATACTGCACCTAATGTGTGGGACTACTGTATACTGCACCTAATGTGGGGAACTACTTTATACTTCACCTAATGTGGGGGACTACTGTATACTGCACCTAATGTGTGGGGACTACTGTATGTATACTGCACCTAATGTGGGGGACTACTGTATGTATACTGCACCTAATGTGGGGGACTACTGTATACTGCAACTTATGTGGGGGACTACTGTATACTTCTCCTAATGTGGGGGACTACTGTATACTGCACCTAATGTGTGGGTCTACTGTATATTGCTCCTAATGTGGGGGGAACTACTGTATACTGCACCTAATGTGTGGGACTACTGTATACTGCACCTAATGTGGGGGACTACTGTATACTGCACCTAATGAGTGGGACTAATGTATACTGCACCTAATGTGGGGGACTACTGTATAATGCACCTAATGTGCGGGACTACTGTATACTGCACCTAATGAGGGGAACTACTTTATACTGCACCTAATGTGGGGGACTACTGTATACTGCACCTAATGTGGGGGACTACTTTATACTGCACCTAATGTGGGGTAACTACTGTATAGTGCACCTAATGTGGGGAACTACTTTATACTGTACCTAATGTGGGGGACTACTGTATACTGCACCTATTGTGAGGAACTACTTTATACTGCAACTAATGTGGGGGACTACTGTATGTATACTGCACCTAATGTGGGGGACTACTGTATACTGCAACTTATGTGGGGGACTACTGTATACTGCTCCTAATGTGGGGGACTACTGTATACTGCACATAATGTGTGGGACTACTGTATACTGCACATAATGTGGGGAACTACTTTATACTGCACCTAATGTGGGGGACTACTGTATTCTGCACCTAATGTGTGGGACTACTGTATACTGCACCTAATGTGGGGAACTACTTTATACTTCACCTAATGTGGGGGACTACTGTATACTGCACCTAATGTGGGGGACTACTGTATACTGCACCTAATGTGGGGGACTACTGTATACTGCACCTAATGTGGGGGACTACAGTATACTGCACCTAATGTTGGGGACTACTTTATACTGCACCTAATGTGGGGAACTACTTTATACTGCACCTAATGTGGGGGACTACTGTATGTATACTGCACCTAATGTGGGGGACTACTGTATACTGCAACTTATGTGGGGGACTACTGTATACTGCTTCTAATGTGGGGGACTACTGTATACTGCACCTAATGTGTGGGACTACTGTATACTGCACCTAATGTGGGGAACTACTTTATACTTCACCTAATGTGGGGGACTACTGTATACTGCACCTAATGTGTGGGACTACTGTATGTATACTGCACCTAATGTGGGGGACTACTGTATGTATACTGCACCTAATGTGGGGGACTACTGTATACTGCAACTTATGTGGGGGACTACTGTATACTTCTCCTAATGTGGGGGACTACTGTATACTGCACCTAATGTGTGGGTCTACTGTATATTGCTCCTAATGTGGGGGAACTACTGTATACTGCACCTAATGTGTGGGGCTACTGTATACTGCACCTAATGTGGGGGACTACTGTATACTGCACCTAATGAGTGGGACTACTATATACTGCACCTAATGTGGGGGGCTACTGTATACTGCACCTAATGTGGGGAACTACTTTATACTGCACCTAATGTGGGGGACTACTGTATACTGCACCTAATGTGGGGGACTACTGTATACTGCACCTAATGTGGGGAACTACTTTATACTGCAACTAATGTGGGGGACTACTGTATGTATACTGCACCTAATGTGGGGGGACTACTGTATACTGCAACTTATGTGGGGGACTACAGTATACTGCTCCTAATGTGGGGGACTACTGTATGCTGCACCTAATGTGTGGGACTACTGTATATTGCTCCTAATGTGGGGGAACTACTGTATACTGCACCTAATGTGTGGGACTACTGTATACTGCACCTAATGTGGGGGACTACTGTATATTGCACCTAATGAGTGGGACTAATGTATACTGCACCTAATGTGGGGGACTACTGTATAATGCACCTAATGTGCGGGACTACTGTATACTGCACCTAATGAGGGGAACTACTTTATACTGCACCTAATGTGGGGGACTACTGTATACTGCACCTAATGTGGGGGACTACTTTATACTGCACCTAATGTGGGGTAACTACTGTATAGTGCACCTAATGTGGGGAACTACTTTATACTGTACCTAATGTGGGGGACTACTGTATACTGCACCTATTGTGAGGAACTACTTTATACTGCAACTAATGTGGGGGACTACTGTATGTATACTGCACCTAATGTGGGGGACTACTGTATACTGCAACTTATGTGGGGGACTACTGTATACTGCTCCTAATGTGGGGGACTACTGTATACTGCACCTAATGTGTGGGACTACTGTATACTGCACATAATGTGGGGAACTACTTTATACTGCACCTAATGTGGGGGACTACTGTATTCTGCACCTAATGTGTGGGACTACTGTATACTGCACCTAATGTGGGGAACTACTTTATACTTCACCTAATGTGGGGGACTACTGTATACTGCACCTAATGTGTGGGACTACTGTATGTATACTGCACCTAATGTGGGGGACTACTGTATGTATACTGCACCTAATGTGGGGGACTACTGTATACTGCAACTTATGTGGGGGACTACTGTATACTTCTCCTAATGTGGGGGACTACTGTATACTGCACCTAATGTGTGGGACTACTGTATATTGCTCCTAATGTGGGGGAACTACTGTATACTGCACCTAATGTGTGGGACTACTGTATACTGCACCTAATGTGGGGGACTACTGTATACTGCACCTAATGAGTGGGACTACTGTATACTGCACCTAATGTGGGGGGACTATTGTTTACTGCACCTAATGTGGGGAACTACTTTATACTGCACCTAATGTGGGGGACTACTGTATACTGCACCTAATGTGGGGGACTACTGTATACTGCACCTAATGTGGGGAACTACTTTATACTGCAACTAATGTGGGGGACTACTGTATGTATACTGCACCTAATGTGGGGGACTACTGTATACTGCAACTTATGTGGGGGACTACAGTATACTGCTCCTAATGTGTGGGACTACTGTATGCTGCACCTAATGTGTGGGACTACTGTATATTGCTCCTAATGTGGGGGAACTACTGTATACTGCACCTAATGTGTGGGACTACTGTATACTGCACCTAATGTGGGGGACTACTGTATACTGCACCTAATGAGTGGGACTAATGTATACTGCACCTAATGTGGGGGACTACTGTATAATGCACCTAATGTGCGGGACTACTGTATACTGCACCTAATGAGGGGAACTACTTTATACTGCACCTAATGTGGGGGACTACTGTATACTGCACCTAATGTGGGGGACTACTTTATACTGCACCTAATGTGGGGTAACTACTGTATAGTGCACCTAATGTGGGGAACTACTTTATACTGTACCTAATGTGGGGGACTACTGTATACTGCACCTATTGTGAGGAACTACTTTATACTGCAACTAATGTGGGGGACTTCTGTATGTATACTGCACCTAATGTGGGGGACTACTGTATACTGCAACTTATGTGGGGGACTACTGTATACTGCTCCTAATGTGGGTGACTACTGTATACTGCACCTAATGTGTGGGACTACTGTATACTGCACCTAATGTGGGGAACTACTTTATACTGCACCTAATGTGGGGGACTACTGTATACTGCACCTAATGTGTGGGACTACTGTATGTATACTGCACCTAATGTGGGGGACTACTGTATGTATACTGCACCTAATGTGGGGGACTACTGTATACTGCAACTTATGTGGGGGACTACTGTATACTGCTCCTAATGTGGGGGACTACTGTATACTGCACCTAATGTGTGGGACTACTGTATATTGCTCCTAATGTGGGGGAACTACTGTATACTGCACCTAATGAGGGGAACTACTTTATACTGCACCTAATGTGGGGGACTACTGTATACTGCACCTAATGTGGGGGTCTACTTTATACTGCACCTAATGTGGGGTAACTACTGTATACTGCACCTAATGTGGGGAATTACTTTATACTGCACCTAATGTGGGGGACTACTGTATGTATACTGCACCTAATGTGGGGGACGACTGTATACTGCACCTAATGTGGGGAACTACTTTATACTGCAACTAATGTGGGGGACTACTGTATGTATACTGCACCTAATGTGGGGGACGACTGTATACTGCACCTAATGTGGGGGACTACTGTATACTGCACCTAATGTGGGGAACTACTTTATACTGCAACTAATGTGGGGGACTACTGTATGTATACTGCACCTAATGTGGGGGACTACTGTATACTGCAACTTATGTGGGGGACTACAGTATACTGCTCCTAATGTGGGGGACTACTGTATGCTGCACCTAATGTGTGGGACTACTGTATATTGCTCCTAATGTGGGGGAACTACTGTATACTGCACCTAATGTGTGGGACTACTGTATACTGCACCTAATGTGGGGGACTACTGTATACTGCACCTAATGAGTGGGACTAATGTATACTGCACCTAATGTGGGGGACTACTGTATAATGCACCTAATGTGCGGGACTACTGTATACTGCACCTAATGAGGGGAACTACTTTATACTGCACCTAATGTGGTGGACTACTGTATACTGCACCTAATGTGGGGGACTACTTTATACTGCACCTAATGTGGGGTAACTACTGTATAGTGCACATAATGTGGGGAACTACTTTATACTGTACCTAATGTGGGGGACTACTGTATACTGCACCTATTGTGAGGAACTACTTTATACTGCAACTAATGTGGGGGACTACTGTATGTATACTGCACCTAATGTGGGGGACTACTGTATACTGCAACTTATGTGGGGGACTACTGTATACTGCTCCTAATATGGGGGACTACTGTATACTGCACCTAATGTGTGGGACTACTGTATACTGCACATAATGTGGGGAACTACTTTATACTGCACCTAATGTGGGGGACTACTGTATACTGCACCTAATGTGTGGGACTACTGTATACTGCACCTAATGTGGGGAACTACTTTATACTTCACCTAATGTGGGGGACTACTGTATACTGCACCTAATGTGTGGGACTACTGTATGTATACTGCACCTAATGTGGGGGACTACTGTATGTATACTGCACCTAATGTGGGGGACTACTGTATACTGCAACTTATGTGGGGGACTACTGTATACTTCTCCTAATGTGGGGGACTACTGTATACTGCACCTAATGTGTGGGACTACTGTATATTGCTCCTAATGTGGGGGAACTACTGTATACTGCACCTAATGTGTGGGACTACTGTATACTGCACCTAATGTGGGGGACTACTGTATACTGCACCTAATGAGTGGGACTACTGTATACTGCACCTAATGTGGGGGACTACTGTATACTGCACATAATGTGGGGAACTACTTTATACTGCACCTAATGTGGGGGACTACTGTATACTGCACCTAATGTGGGGGACTACTGTATACTGCACCTAATGTGGGGAACTACTTTATACTGCAACTAATGTGGGGGACTACTGTATGTATACTGCACCTAATGTGGGGGACTACTGTATACTGCAACTTATGTGGGGGACTACAGTATACTGCTCCTAATGTGGGGGACTACTGTATGCTGCACCTAATGTGTGGGACTACTGTATATTGCTCCTAATGTGGGGGAACTACTGTATACTGCACCTAATGTGGGGGACTACTGTATAATGCACCTAATGTGCGGGACTACTGTATACTGCACCTAATGAGGGGAACTACTTTATACTGCACCTAATGTGGGGGACTACTGTATACTGCACCTAATGTGGGGGACTACTTTATACTGCACCTAATGTGGGGTAACTACTGTATAGTGCACCTAATGTGGGGAACTACTTTATACTGTACCTAATGTGGGGGACTACTGTATACTGCACCTATTGTGAGGAACTACTTTATACTGCAACTAATGTGGGGGACTACTGTATGTATACTGCACCTAATGTGGGGGACTACTGTATACTGCAACTTATGTGGGGGACTACTGTATACTGCTCCTAATGTGGGGGACTACTGTATACTGCACCTAATGTGTGGGACTACTGTATACTGCACCTAATGTGGGGAACTACTTTATACTTCACCTAATGTGGGGGACTACTGTATACTGCACCTAATGTGTGGGACTACTGTATGTATACTGCACCTAATGTGGGGGACTACTGTATGTATATTGCACCTAATGTGGGGGACTACTGTATACTGCAACTTATGTGGGGGACTACTGTATACTTCTCCTAATGTGGGGGACTACTGTATACTGCACCTAATGTGTGGGACTACTGTATATTGCTCCTAATGTGGGGGAACTACTGTATACTGCACCTAATGTGTGGGACTACTGTATACTGCACCTAATGTGGGGGACTACTGTATACTGCACCTAATGAGTGGGACTACTGTATACTGCACCTAATGTGGGGGACTACTGTATACTGCACCTAATGTGGGGAACTACTTTATACTGCACCTAATGTGGGGGACTACTGTATACTGCACCTAATGTGGGGGACTACTGTATACTGCACCTAATGTGGGGAACTACTTTATACTGCAACTAATGTGGGGGACTACTGTATGTATACTGCACCTAATGTGGGGGACTACTGTATACTGCAACTTATGTGGGGGACTACAGTATACTGCTCCTAATGTGTGGGACTACTGTATGCTGCACCTAATGTGTGGGACTACTGTATATTGCTCCTAATGTGGGGGAACTACTGTATACTGCACCTAATGTGTGGGACTACTGTATACTGCACCTAATGTGGGGGACTACTGTATACTGCACCTAATGAGTGGGACTAATGTATACTGCACCTAATGTGGGGGACTACTGTATAATGCACCTAATGTGCGGGACTACTGTATACTGCACCTAATGAGGGGAACTACTTTATACTGCACCTAATGTGGGGGACTACTGTATACTGCACCTAATGTGGGGGACTACTTTATACTGCACCTAATGTGGGGTAACTACTGTATAGTGCACCTAATGTGGGGAACTACTTTATACTGTACCTAATGTGGGGGACTACTGTATACTGCACCTATTGTGAGGAACTACTTTATACTGCAACTAATGTGGGGGACTTCTGTATGTATACTGCACCTAATGTGGGGGACTACTGTATACTGCAACTTATGTGGGGGACTACTGTATACTGCTCCTAATGTGGGTGACTACTGTATACTGCACCTAATGTGTGGGACTACTGTATACTGCACCTAATGTGGGGAACTACTTTATACTGCACCTAATGTGGGGGACTACTGTATACTGCACCTAATGTGTGGGACTACTGTATGTATACTGCACCTAATGTGGGGGACTACTGTATGTATACTGCACCTAATGTGGGGGACTACTGTATACTGCAACTTATGTGGGGGACTACTGTATACTGCTTCTTATGTGGGGGACTACTGTATACTGCACCTAATGTGTGGGACTACTGTATATTGCTCCTAATGTGGGGGAACTACTGTATACTGCACCTAATGAGGGGAACTACTTTATACTGCACCTAATGTGGGGGACTACTGTATACTGCACCTAATGTGGGGGTCTACTTTAGACTGCACCTAATGTGGGGTAACTACTGTATACTGCACCTAATGTGGGGAATTACTTTATACTGCACCTAATGTGGGGAACTACTTTATACTGCAACTAATGTGGGGGACTACTGTATGTATACTGCACCTAATGTGGGGGACGACTGTATACTGCACCTAATTTGGGGGACTACTGTATACTGCACCTAATGTGGGGAACTACTTTATACTGCAACTAATGTGGGGGACTACTGTATGTATACTGCACCTAATGTGGGGGACTACTGTATACTGCAACTTATGTGGGGGACTACAGTATACTGCTCCTAATGTGGGGGACTACTGTATGCTGCACCTAATGTGTGGGACTACTGTATATTGCTCCTAATGTGGGGGAACTACTGTATACTGCACCTAATGTGTGGGACTACTGTATACTGCACCTAATGTGGGGGACTACTGTATACTGCACCTAATGAGTGGGACTAATGTATACTGCACCTAATGTGGGGGACTACTGTATAATGCACCTAATGTGCGGGACTACTGTATACTGCACCTAATGAGGGGAACTACTTTATACTGCACCTAATGTGGGGGACTACTGTATACTGCACCTAATGTGGGGGACTACTTTATACTGCACCTAATGTGGGGTAACTACTGTATAGTGCACATAATGTGGGGAACTACTTTATACTGTACCTAATGTGGGGGACTACTGTATACTGCACCTATTGTGAGGAACTACTTTATACTGCAACTAATGTGGGGGACTACTGTATGTATACTGCACCTAATGTGGGGGACTACTGTATACTGCAACTTATGTGGGGGACTACTGTATACTGCTCCTAATGTGGGGGACTACTGTATACTGCACCTAATGTGTGGGACTACTGTATACTGCACATAATGTGGGGAACTATTTTATACTGCACCTAATGTGGGGGACTACTGTATACTGCACCTAATGTGTGGGACTACTGTATACTGCACCTAATGTGGGGAACTACTTTATACTTCACCTAATGTGGGGGACTACTGTATACTGCACCTAATGTGTGGGACTACTGTATGTATACTGCACCTAATGTGGGGGACTACTGTATGTATACTGCACCTAATGTGGGGGACTACTGTATACTGCAACTTATGTGGGGGACTACTGTATACTTCTCCTAATGTGGGGGACTACTGTATACTGCACCTAATGTGTGGGACTACTGTATATTGCTCCTAATGTGGGGGAACTACTGTATACTGCACCTACTGTGTGGGACTACTGTATACTGCACCTAATGTGGGGGACTACTGTATACTGCACCTAATGAGTGGGACTACTGTATACTGCACCTAATGTGGGGGACTACTGTATACTGCACCTAATGTGGGGAACTACTTTATACTGCACCTAATGTGGGGGACTACTGTATACTGCACCTAATGTGGGGGACTACTGTATACTGCACCTAATGTGGGGAACTACTTTATACTGCAACTAATGTGGGGGACTACTGTATGTATACTGCACCTAATGTGGGGGACTACTGTATACTGCAACTTATGTGGGGGACTACAGTATACTGCTCCTAATGTGGGGGACTACTGTATGCTGCACCTAATGTGTGGGACTACTGTATATTGCTCCTAATATGGGGGAACTACTGTATACTGCACCTAATGTGTGGGACTACTGTATACTGCACCTAATGTGGGGGACTACTGTATACTGCACCTAATGAGTGGGACTAATGTATACTGCACCTAATGTGGGGGACTACTGTATAATGCACCTAATGTGCGGGACTACTGTATACTGCACCTAATGAGGGGAACTACTTTATACTGCACCTAATGTGGGGGACGACTGTATACTGCAACTTATGTGGGGGACTACTGTATACTGCTCCTAATGTGGGGGACTACTGTATACTGCACCTAATGTGTGGGACTACTGTATATTGCTCCTAATGTGGAGGAACTACTGTATACTGCACCTAATGTGGGGGACTACTGTATACTGCACCAAAATGTGCGGGACTACTGTATACTGCACCTAATGTGGGGGACTACTGTATACTGCACCTAATGTGGGGGACTACTGTATGTATACTGCACCTAATGTGTGAGACTACTTTATACTGCACCTAATGTGGGGAACTACTTTATACTGCACCTAATGAGGGGAACTACTGTATGTATACTGCACCCAATGTGGGGGACTACTTTATACTACACCTAATGTGGGGAACTACTTTATACTGCACCTAATGTGGAGGACTACTGTATGCATACTGCACCTATTGTGGGGGACTACTGTATACTGCACCTAATGTGGGGAACTACTTTATACTGCACCTAATGTGGGGGACTACTGTATACTGCACCTAATGTGGAGAACTACTGTATACTGCACCTAATGTGGGGGACTACTGTATACTGCACCTAATGTGGGGGACTACTGTATACTGCACCTAATGAGTGGGACTAATGTATACTGCACCTAATGTGGGGAACTACTTTATACTGCACCTAATGTGGGGGACTACTGTATACTGCACCTAATGTGGGGGACTACTTTATACTGCACCTAATGTGGGGTAACTACTGTATAGTGCACCTAATGTGGGGAACTACTTTATACTGTACCTAATGTGGGGGACTACTGTATACTGCTCCTAATGTGGGGGACTACTGTATACTGCACCTAATGTGTGGGACTACTGTATACTGCACCTAATGTGGGGAACTACTTTATACTGCACCTAATGTGGGGGACTACTGTATACTGCACCTAATGAGTGGGACTACTGTATAATGCACCTAATGTGCGGGACTACTGTATACTGCACCTAATGAGGGTAACTACTTTATACTGCACCTAATGTGGGGGACTATTGTATACTGCACCTAATGTGGGGGACTACTTTATACTGCACCTAATGTGGGGTAACTACTGTATAGTGCACCTAATGTGGGGAACTACTTTATACTGTACCTAATGTGGGGGACTACTGTATACTGCACCTATTGTGAGGAACTACTTTATACTGTAACTAATGTGGGGGACTACTGTATGTATACTGCACCTAATGTGAGGGACTACTGTATACTG
This sequence comes from Hyla sarda, assembly GCF_029499605.1. NCBI lineage: Eukaryota > Metazoa > Chordata > Amphibia > Anura > Hylidae > Hyla > Hyla sarda. The sequence continues at coordinate 16,099 of NW_026608390.1, forward strand.
CAACTTATGTGGGGGACTACTGTATACTGCTCCTAATGTGGGGGACTACTGTATACTGCACCTAATGTGTGGGACTACTGTATACTGCACCTAATGTGTGGGACTACTGTATATTGCTCCTAATGTGGGGGAACTACTGTATAATGCACCTAATGAGGGGAACTAATTTATACTGCACCTAATGTGGGGGACTACTGTATACTGCACCTAATGTGGGGGTCTACTTTATACTGCACCTAATGTGGGGTAACTACTGTGTACTGCACCTAAAGTGGGGAATTACTTTATACTGCACCTAATGTGGGGGACTACTGTATACTGCACCTAATGTGGGGAACTACTTTATACTGCAACTAATGTGGGGGACTACTGTATGTATACTGCACCTAATGTGGGGGACTACTGTATACTGCAACTTATGTGGGGGACTACTGTATACTGCTCCTAATGTGGGGGACTACTGTATACTGCACCTAATGTGTGGGACTACTGTATACTGCACCTAATGTGGGGAACTACTTTATACTGCACCTAATGTGGGGGACTACTGTATACTGCACCTAATGTGTGGGACTACTGTATACTGCTCCTAATGTGGGGGACTACTGTATACTGCACCTAATGTGTGGGACTACTGTATACTGCACCTAATGTGGGGAACTACTTTATACTGCACCTACTGTGGGGGACTACTGTATACTGCACCTAATGTGTGGGACTACTGTATGTATACTGCACCTAATGTGGGGGACTACTGTATGTATACTGCACCTAATGTGGGGGACGACTGTATACTGCAACTTATGTGGGGGACGACTGTATACTGCTCCTAATGTGGGGGACTACTGTATACTGCACCTAATGTGTGGGACTACTGTATAATACTCCTAATGTGGAGGAACTACTGTATACTGCACCTAATGTGGGTGACTACTGTATACTGCACCAAATGTGCGGGACTACTGTATACTGCACCTAATGTGGGGGACTACTGTATACTGCACCTAATGTGGGGGACTACTGTATGTATACTGCACCTAATGTGTGAGACTACTTTATACTGCACCTAATGTGGGGAACTACTTTATACTGCACCTAATGAGGGGAACTACTGTATGTATACTGCACCCAATGTGGGGGACTACTTTATACTACACCTAATGTGGGGAACTACTTTATACTGCACCTAATGTGGAGGACTACTGTATGCATACTGCACCTATTGTGGGGGACTACTGTATACTGCACCTAATGTGGGGAACTACTTTATACTGCACCTAATGTGGGGGACTACTGTATACTGCACCTAATGTGGGGGACTACTGTATACTGCACCTAATGTGGGGGACTACTGTATACTGCACCTAATGTGTGGTAACTACTGTATACTGCACCTAATGTGGGGGACTACTGTATACTGCACCTAATGTCGGGGGCTACTGTATACTGCACCTAATGTGGGGGACTACTGTATACTGCACCTAATGTGGGGGACTACTGTATACTGCACCTAATGTGGAGAACTACTTTTTACTGCACCTAATGTGGGGGACTACTGTATGTATACTGCACCTAATGTGGAGGACTACTGTATACTTCACCTAAGATGGGGGAACTACTGTATACTGCACCTAATGTGGGGGACTGCTGTATTTTGCACCTAATGTGGGGAACTACTTTTTACTGCGCCTAATGTGGGGGACTACTGTATGTATACTGCACCAAATGTGGGGAACTACTTTATACTGTACCTATTTTGGGGGGACTACTGTATACTGCACCTCATGTGGGGATCTACTGTATACTGCACCTAATGTGGGGAACTACTTTATACTGCACCTAATGTGGGGGACTACTGTATGCTGCACCTAAAGTGAGGGACTACTGTATACTGCACCTAACGTGAGAGACTACTTTATACTGCACCTAATGTGGGGGAATTACTGTATACTGCACCTAATGTGGGGAACTACTTTATACTGCACTTAATGTGAGGGAATACTGTATGTATACTGCATCTAATGTGGGGGACTACTGTATACTGCACCTAATGTGGGGAACTACTTTATACTGCAACTAATGTGGGGGACTACAGTATGTATACTGCACCCAATGTGGGGGACTACTGTATACTGCACCTAATGTGGGAGAACTACTGTATACTGCACCTAATGTGGGGGAACTACTGTGTACTGCACCTAATGTGGGGGGACTACTGTATACTGCCCCTAATGTGGGGAACTACTGTATACTGCACCTAATGTGGGGGATTACTGTATACTGCACCTAATGTGGGGGACTACTGTATACTGCACCTAATGTGGGGGACTACTGTATACTGCACCTAATGTGGGGAACTACTTTATACTGCACCTAATGTGGAGTACTACTGTATACTGCACCTAATGTGGGGGGACTACTGTAGACTGCACCTAATGTGGGGGAAATATACTGTACCTAATGTGGGGGACTATACTGCACCTAATGTGGGGCAACTATACTGCCAACCTAATGTTGGGGACTATACTGCACCTAATATGGGGGGAACTATACTGCCAACCTAATGTGGGGGAGCTATACTCTTTACCTAATGTTGGGGGTACTATACTGTCTACCTAATGTGGGGGATCATACTCTTTACCTAATGTGGGGGACTATACAAAAATATAAAATTGTACTATTCTGATCCCTATAACTCTTATTTTTCTGTATATGGGGATGTATGAGGTCATTTTTTGCGCTGTGATTTGTAGTTTTTATCGGTGCTTTTTTTGTTTGATGGGACTTCTCAATTGCTTTTTAGATATTTTTATAGTATTTGAAGTGACCAAAAATGTTCAAATCTGGTTAGTGCACCATTACGACTTTTGGGCCCCACTTTTGATTTTGCCTAGGGCCTCACTGAGCCTAAACCCGCCCCTGGGCATCTTACTCTACTACTTTGTTTCTCACTGACATATAAAACGCTGATCTATAATAAATTCCCCACTTTGTCTATTATTATAACAATAATTACATCAATCGGAATATTTGTCAAATAAAAATGTTTATTCATCTTTTCCAGTGTTCATACATACAGGTTGGTGAAGAATACCCATAGTATACTGGTGATGACGTTAATGACACCTCTTATCTCGGGGATATTGACAATTAGGATGGCAATGGTGACCCGTCCCAGGAACTGTCTGACCGAGTTAATATAGTCCATCGGTCCGGTGATGCTGGTCACTATCCCCCTTGGCATAACCCACGTCAGAAGCTGAAGTGTGATGGCGATCCAGGTGAGCCTGTCACTGATGAAGCCGATCCAGCTGATGGCGGTGGGGTTACAGATCACGTAGAGAAGCTCTATAGTGCTGCTGGTGCTAATCCAGGTCACCAACTCATTGACTGGGTTCATCCAGGCAAGCAGGGAACTGCTGGTGATGGTGGGGATCCAGAATACCAATTCAGTGGTGGTGTCTATCCAGGACAGCAGGTCACTGATGGTACTAGCAAACGAGATCAGATCGTCAACAGCATCTATGAACCGGTCCAGCAGGTTGTTATCGATGGGGATATAGCATAGCAGGGAGATGATCATGTCACCATAAGTGCTGATCCAGCCAAGATAGTTTTTGATGATGGCCGCCCCGCTCTGCAGGTTGTTGGTAATGGAATCCCAGCTGATCGTGTCGCTGCTGGCAGTGGTGTCATTATTCCCCAGGACAGGGGTGATCTTTCTGGTCCTGGTCCTTGTCCAGATGGGACACTTCATGTCGCTGCTGGCAGAGGTTTGATTACTCACCAGGACAGGGGTGATCTTTCTGATCCTGGTCCTCGTCCAGATGGGACACTTCATGTCGCTGCTGGTAGTATTCAAGCTGGGCAGATCTCTGATGGTATCGTTCTGCCCTTGCAGGTGGCTGGAGGTTATATTCTGGCTCGGTTGGTTGCTGGTGATTTCAAACCAGAAACTCGGGCCGGTGGTGAAGAGGGAACCCAGGAGGATGGTAACTGTCCAGCACATGCTACAGGCCAAATTGACCTCATCCCTGCTGATGTGGTCCCCTCGAATCATGATAAAATAAAAAGCGCAAGGAAACAATATAGAAACACTAGTGCTCGCTAGATTGCAGTCCTCAGAGTAAGGGCTCTGGGGCTCTGCACCTCTTTTTCCAGCTATCACCATTTGTGAAGTCACATGTGTGATGTCATACGGAATGTCACTGCTCTGAGGACAGGTGTAGACATGGACATTTACATCCATTTGTTTTATAGGGTGAAATAAGCTTTTTATTATTAAATAAAGGTATAGAAAACTCTGGGTGTAGGGTGTTTTTTGGGGGGGCGGTGACTTTATACGGAGGACTGGGTATTTGGGTGGGAAGGAACGTCACTTTATAACATAGAAGACAAATAAATATAATATACAAATATAAATACAGATATTAGTAAAATTCTGACAAAGTCCATCGTCATCTACAGATTTGGGTATTCTGGCAGGAGGATTCCTCATTTTTGAGAATAGGAGGAGGAGGAAAGTGATGGTGGGGGAAGAATACACAGCTCCCGGATTGATCAGAACACTACAGCTCTGCTTCATTGGGAGTAGTCACCTGCACCCCAATCCTCATGTTTCTTTTTCCCCCTATATATTGCAACTTATTCCTTCTACATATATACCTACAAACACCAAAAGCGTAACACATTGTAACCGCGACACCAAATAAAGTACAAATCGATGTATGAAAATATATATTTTTTATTAATAAAAGAACATGATTCTAAAAATGTACATAATAGACGCAATAACATAAATATATATCAATATATGTTAAAAAATTTGGCTGCAAATAATGGCTACAGGTACGGTATTTATAGAATAGGGACCCAATAGAAAAGGAATAACACACCTGTCCTAATAGTAAGCCGCTGGGTCGGAAGTGACGTTGGACACCGCGGCACTCGTGTGATGGAGCACGCAACGCGCATTCACATTATAGAGCTTGTGCGGCCACGAAAACATGGCCACAGTCACTCATACTGCGCATGCGTGCACGAAATAATTCTAGGGGGAAAGACAAGCTTCCCCAAAATGGCCGCAGATCGCCGCTAATAGAGGGATATACAAAATAAGCTGAACATCGGACCCAGGGCTAAATAATACAAAGAATGAAAATCTATAGTGGGAGAACTGACTGTGGACTGTGAAGGCAATAACATGGCTATAAATAATACAAATACATTAGAGAAAATAGCAATAATGATTATAATAATAATAATCCGGGGGCATATGAAAGCATTAAAAAAATGACAAGGATGTGATCACATGTATAATGGTAAAACAAATAAATAGTGCATGCAACATATACAACAAGGAAAAAAATATTTTTGTAAAAAAATATATTTATAGAAGTGTATAACTGAATATTGATTAGTGTGCAGGAATGATGTATACTAAAACCAAATGGATAGGAGCAGTGCCTGCAGAGTGCAAGAATATATAGAGCATGCAATACAAAAGATATAAAAAGTGCAGAGATATAGTGCATATGGTACAAAGCATACCGTATTTTTTGCCGTATAAGTTGCACTTTTTCTTCCCCAAAACTTGGGGGGAAAAGTTGGTGCATCTTATACGGCGAATACACACCTATCGTGGTGGTCCCTGCGGCCATCAATGGCCGGGACCCACGGCTAATACAGGACATCACCGATCGCGATGATGCCCTGTATTAACCCTTCAGACGCGGCGATCAAAGCTGACCGCCGTGTCTGAAGCGAAAGTGACGCTAAGCCGGCTGCATTGGGAGGGACCTTATCGGCCCCCTCGATGTCTGCTCCGTGCCCGGATCCCCTGCATGAACGGCGCTCTCCTTTGTCGTCATCACGTCGTCGCTCCAATAGGAGCAACGCGATGGCGGCTACGGAGAGCGAGGATACCAGGCAGCAGAGACATTCCAGAGCGAAGGGCACACCCCGGGGATGTGTCGACAGCGATGGAGGGCGACATCCAGGGCAGCGGTGACGAGCGGTGACCGGTCCGGAGCGGCGGGGACACGAGAGTATTACCTCCTATACCAGTGGTCTTCAACCTGCGGACCTCCAGATGTTGCAAAACTGCAACTCCTGGCATGCCCGGACAGCCAATGGCTGTACTTTACATTGTATTCTAGATTTTACTCATTTAAAATAGGGTGCGTCTTATATGCCGGAGCGTCCTATAGGGCGAAAAATATGGTAAGTAATTATAAAAAAAAAAAAAATAATTATTATTGTAAAATGGTATTAAAAATTATATATATATTTTTTTAATTTTATCTTTTTCTTGGTCACTGCTCCTGCACTCACATTTAAGCTCAGAAATGTTTTATTTATACAGTTATCACTGAGCACTAGAAACCATGGAATATTTTGTGAGATGTTTCTGCCAGAATTTTCTGGGATGTAAAATGTGGCGCAACAAAAATCCAATATGGCTGCAAAAAAAAAATTGGGGTGCGAAAATGAATTTTCACATATTTTCAAAGCAGCACAAGAGACCTTTGAAAATGTGAGGAGAAAAAAAAGGTGTGAATAATATCGCTGGAACAGAAATTACATTAGTTTTTGAGAATCTCACACAGAATGTCTGGGTTTAAAAAATATGTAATTTTGCTGAACAATCTGTCCCCTTACCTCTATATCAGTGTTTACCAACCAGAATGTCTCCAAGTGTTGCAAAACTTGGCATGCTGGCATTTGCCGTTTTGCAAAAGCTGGATGTACCCTGGTTGGTAAACACTGTGTACATGTACCAGAGCTGAGTGTGTGATGATGTACATGTAGCAGAAATTAGCGTGCGACATGTGTATGGAGCAGAGCTGAATGTGTGATTATGTATAAGCATGACCACGCACACACTCAACTCTGCTACGTACACCTGATCACTCACTCAGCTCTACTGCATTTACAAAATCACACACTCAGCTCTGCTACATATACACAATCACACACTCAGCTCTGCTGCATTTACACAATCACACACTCAGCTCTGCTACATACACCTGATCACACACTCAGCTCTGCTGCATAAACACAATCACACAGTCAGCTACAGCTACATATACACACACTCACTCAGCACTACTGCATATACACACACTCACACTCAGCTCTACTGCATTTACACAATCACACACTCAGCTCTGCTACATACACCTGATCACACACTCAGCTCTGCTGCATATACACAATCACACACTCGGCTACAGCTACATATACACACACTCACTCAGCACTACTGCATATACACACACTCACACTCAGCTTTACTACATATACACAATCACACATATACATTGGGGGAAATTTATCCTTGTTGTAGGTACATGTTTTTTGTAGATTGTTTTGGTTGGTCTAAATTGGTGCAATTGCAAGGCACAGGATAAATTTTGTTCAAAGTTCTAAATCTCCAGACAGTTCTATTTGGACACCTGAGCTGCACCTCACAGGAAAAATGGACGTAGGGATTTTGTTCTATTGCTTTGACACTCGGATTTTATTGAGGTTTTTTGTTCACCAGTAAAAACGCCAGAAAGACTCACAGCTTTTTCTTGCGTTTTTTCAGTTTTTCTTGCGTTCTTTTCTTGCGTTTTTGCTGGTGTGTGGAAACAATCATTTTTGTATCTTGTGGCAATTTTTTTTACTGCCTTCAGGCACCACTCCATGGGTCGGATGCAGAGCGCCCGGTCCACAGAGTGTAAGGAGGTGAGGAGTGATATATAGCGTATACAGGGTGAAGAGCATCACTACTAACCTATGCCAGCTGTATAGAATACTGGGGTGCATAGTGTACCCAGGTATACCATCCAGGAGCCCAGCAAGGAAAGAGTTAACTCACGCTGCTGCTGAGCAGCAGAATTACGGTTCTAGGTCCGGTCAGGAAACCGCATACGGGTCAAAAATGAGCCGATCGGAGTCACCGTTTGACTCCGGTCGGCTCATTAAAGTAAATGGAGTTCAGTGCTGGTCCGGCTGGGGTACGAGAGAGCCGGGTTTGCCCCTCCCCCAGCCGTATCTGGCACCTGTAATGTAAATACAAAGTGTGAATGCAGCCTAAGACAGATCAAATGTTCTCATAGCCGAGGGCTCAATATCTTAATACTAGTTCTAGGCCCTCGTAGCAGGGGCAGACTATTATAATACAACCTCTTAATCTCTCTCAGATGATCCTACTTCAGGGTTAACACTCTGTAGTCCCTGTGCTGCTTCAGCAATTCTTATTCAGGTGCTATTCATGTCACGGATAGTACTTGTCTGTCCCCCGGCTCCAGCTGTCTCTTCTGCTGTCCTCTCTAAGGCTGAGTTCACATCACGTTTTTGCCAGACTGTTTTCAATCCGTTTTTCTAAAGAAAACCGTATGGCAAAAAAACGGATGGAACAGTATGGAAAAAAGTAAACCGTATGCATTTTTAAACTGTATACTGTTTTTAAAAGTGCATACAGTTCCGAAAATGTTGTACATTTTTAATAGGAGGGGTGTTGGGTGGGGACTTTAGGATGCAAACGCGCATGTGCAAAAAAATACTGTATGTTTTCCCGTATGGAACCGTATACATGTGCGTTTTCCATTGACTTCCAAAAAAAAACGTATGTGGTTGCAGTACGGTTATTAAACTGGAAACAAAATCGTAGTCAACCACAGTTTTGACTTCGGTTTAAAAACCGTACTGCAACCACATACGTTTTTTTTTTAAATGGACGTCAATGGAAAACGCACATGTATACGGTTCCATACGTGAAAACATATACGGTTTTTACTTTGCACATGTGCATTTGCACCCTAAAGTCCCCACCCAATATCCCTCCCATTAAAAATGGACAACATTTTCAAAAACGTATGGGGATTTAAAAAAAAAAAAAAAAAATGGATTGAACTGTATGCACTTTTAAAAACAGTATACGGTTTAAAAACGCATACGGTTTACTTTTCCCCGTACTGTTCCATCCGTTTTTTTGCCATACGATTTTCTTTAGAAAAAACGATTTAAAATAGTATGGTAAAAACGTGATGTGAACCCAGCCTAAACCAGTGTTTCCCAACCAGGGGTGCCTCCAGCTGTCGCAAAACTGCAACTCCCAGCATGCCCGGACAGCCAACGGCTGTCCGGGCATGCTGGAAGTTGCAGTTTTGCAACAACTGGAGGCGCTCTGGTTGGGAAACACTGATATATTATATGGTGCAACATTCCGGGAATCTGATTGGTTGGATCCATTCCAGGAGTCGGATTGGTTGGATAAATACCGACCATTGCATTGCCAGTATTTTTTATATAAAAATACCGGCAGGGTCGGCAAAATAAAGGTTGTGCAGGTAAAATACTGGCCTGGTGGCTGATGTCGCTCCATGTGGCTCTATGGTGGCTGATGTCGCTCTCACATCTCTCCACCAGTGGTGTGTCCTCACACAAGCCACGAATGCTGATGTCACAGCTCACACCGGCAGTACACAGTCATCACTTTCCGCCTATTTTAAAATAAGCATATAGACCACGGGTCTCAAACTGGTGGCCCTCCAGATGATGCAAAACTGCAACTCCCAGCATGCCTGCACATGCCCAGACAGACATTTTTTGCAGATAATGGTTGTCGGGAATGCTGGGAGTTAAAGGGGTAGTCGAGTGGTGAAAAACTTATCCCCTATCCTAAAGATAGGGGATAAGTTTGAGATCGCCGGGGGTCCGACCGCTGGGGCCCCCTGCGATCTCTCTGTACGGGGCCCCTGCTCTCTGGCCAGATAGCGGGTGTCAACCCCCGCACGAAGCGGCGTCCGACATGCCCCCTCAATACATCTCTATGGCAGAGCCGGAGATTGCCGAAGGCAGCGCTTCGGCTCTGCCATAAAGTTGTATTGAGGTACGTGTCGGCCGCTGCTTCGTGCGGAGGTCGACACGCCCCCTTCCCGCGGGCGGTCGGGGCTCCGTACAGGAGATCGCAGGGGGCCCCAGCAGTCGGACCCCCGTGATCTGCAACTTATCCCCTATTCTTAAGATAGGGGATAAGTTGTTCACCACTGAGTCACCACTGGACTACTCCTTTAAAGTTTTGCAACACCTGGAGGGCCACCAGTTTGAGACCCCTGATGTAGACCCAACAATGTAATGGTCATAGAATAAGTCCCTCATGCTATTACCTGTTTATTACCAAATAGCCTCATGGTCAGACTTCCCTGCCACCATGTTTTGTCAAACAGCACGCATACCCCAGCAATAAACCACATATACGTTGTGCACAGTACTTTAAAGGGGTATTCTGGTGGAAAACTTTTTTATTTTTTTTTATTTTATTTTGTAAGTCAACTGGTGCCAGAAAGTTTAACAGATTTGTAAATTACTTCTGTTAAAAAAAAAATCTTAATCCTTCCAGTACTTATTAGCGGCTGTATTCTCCAGAGGTTCTTTTCTTTTTGGATTTCTTTTCTGTCACAATCACGGTGCTTTCTGCTGACACCTCTGTCCATGTCAGGAACTGTCTGGAGTAGAAGCAAATTCCCATCTTAAAGGGGTACTCCGACCCTGAGACATCTCATCCCCTATACAAAGGAGTAGAGGAGTGTATATGGGTGACAGATGGGTGTAGAGTAGTGTACATGGGTGAAAGTGGCGTGTAGAGGAGTGTACATGGGTGACTGGTGTGTAGAGGGGTGACAGGGGAGTGTATATGGGTGACAGAAGGGTGTAGAGGAGTGTACATGGGTGACAGAGGGGTGTAGAGGAGTGTACATGGGTGACAGAGGGGTGTAGAGGAGTGTATGTGGGTGACAGAGGGGTGTAGAGGAGTGTACATGGATGACCGAGGGGTGTAGAGGAGTGTACATGGGTGACAGAGGGGTGTAGAGGAGTGTACATGAGTGACAGAGGGGTGTAGAGGAGTGTACATGGATGACCGAGGGGTGTAGAGGAGTGTACATGGATGACAGAGGGGTGTAGAGGAGTGTACATGGGTGGCAGAGGGGTGTAATGGAGTGTACATGGGAGACAGATGGGTGTACAGGGGTGACAGAGGGGTGTAGAGGAGTGTACAGAGGGGTGTAGAGGAGTGTACATGGGTGGCAGAGGGGTGTAGAGGGTGGTGACAGATTGGTGTAGAGGAGAGTACATGCGTGAAAGTGGGGTGTAGAGGAGTGTACATGGGTGACAGAAGGTGTAGAGGAGTGTAAATGGGGGACAGAGGGGTGTAGATAAGTGTACATGGGTGACAGAGGGGTGTAGAGGAGTGTACATGGGTGGCAGATGGGTGTAGAGGAGTGTATATGGGCTACAGAGGGGTGTAGAGGAGTGTACATGGGTGACAGAGGGGTGTAGAGGGTTATGGGTGACAGATGGGTGTAGAGGAGTGTACATGGGTGACAGAGGGGTGTAGAGGAGTGTACATGGATGACAGAGGGGTGTAGAGGAGTGTACATGGATGACAGAGGGGTGTAGAGGAGTGTACATGGGTGGCAGAGGGGTGTAGAGGAGTGTACATGGATGACAGAGCGGTGTAGAGGAGTGTACATGGATGACAGAGGGGTGTAGAGGAGTGTACATGGATGACAGAGGGGTGTAGAGAAGTGTACATGGGTGGCAGAGGGGTGTAATGGAGTTTACATGGGAGACAGATGGGTGTAGAGGGTTGACAGAGGGGTGTAAATGGGTGACAGAGGGGTGTAGAGGAGTGTACATGGGTGTCAGAGGGGTATAGAGGAGTGTACATGGGTGACAGAGGGGTGTAGAGGGGAGTACATGGGTGGCAGAGGGGTGTAATGGAGTGTACATGGGTGACAGAGGGGTGTAGAGGGGTGACAGGGGTGTACATGGGTGACAGAGGGGTGTGGAGGAGTGTACATGGGTGTCAGAGGGGTGTAGAGGAGTGTACATGGGTGACAGAGGGGTGTAGAGGAGTGTATATGGGTGTCAGAGGGGTGTAGAGGAGTGTACATGGGTGACAGAGGGGTGTGGAGGAGTGTACATGGGTGACAGAGGGGTGTAGAGGAGTGTACATGGGTGACAGAGGGGTGTAGTGGAGTGTACATGGGTGTCAGAGGGGTGTAGAGGAGTGTACATGGGTGACAGAGGGGTGTAGAGGGGAGTACATGGGTGGAAGAGGGGTGTAAAGGAGTGTACATGGGTGACAGAGGGGTGTAGAGGGGTGACAGGGGTGTACATGGGTGACAGAGAGGTGTAGAGGAGTTTACATGGGTGTCAGAGGGGTGTAGAGGAGTGTACATGGGTGACAGAGGGGTGTAGAGGAGTGTACATGGGTGACAGAGGGGTGTAGAGGAGTGTACATGGGTGACAGAGGGGTGTAGAGGAGTGTACATGGATGACCGAGGGGTGTAGAGGAGTGTACATGGATGACAGAGGGGTGTAGAGGAGTGTACATGGGTGGCAGAGGGGTGTAATGGAGTGTACATGGGAGACAGATGGGTGTACAGGGGTGACAGAGGGTTGTAGAGGAGTGTACAGAGGGGTGTAGAGGAGTGTACATGGGTGGCAGAGGGGTGTAGAGGGTGGTGACAGATTGGTGTAGAGGAGAGTACATGCGTGAAAGTGGGGTGTAGAGGAGTGTACATGGGTGACAGAAGGTGTAGAGGAGTGTAAATGGGGGACAGAGGGGTGTAGATAAGTGTACATGGGTGACAGAGGGGTGTAGAGGAGTGTACATGGGTGGCAGATGGGTGTAGAGGAGTGTATATGGGCTACAGAGGGGTGTAGAGGAGTGTACATGGGTGACAGAGGGGTGTAGAGGGTTATGGGTGACAGATGGGTGTAGAGGAGTGTACATGGGTGACAGAGGGGTGTAGAGGAGTGTACATGGATGACAGAGGGGTGTAGAGGAGTGTACATGGATGACAGAGGGGTGTAGAGGAGTGTACATGGGTGGCAGAGGGGTGTAGAGGAGTGTACATGGATGACAGAGCGGTGTAGAGGAGTGTACATGGATGACAGAGGGGTGTAGAGGAGTGTACATGGATGACAGAGGGGTGTAGAGAAGTGTACATGGGTGGCAGAGGGGTGTAATGGAGTTTACATGGGAGACAGATGGGTGTAGAGGGTTGACAGAGGGGTGTAAATGGGTGACAGAGGGGTGTAGAGGAGTGTACATGGGTGTCAGAGGGGTATAGAGGAGTGTACATGGATGACAGAGGGGTGTAGAGGAGTGTACATGGGTGACAGAGGGGTGTAGAGGAGTGTACATGGGTGACAGAGGGGTGTAGAGGAGTGTACATGGATGACCGAGGGGTGTAGAGGAGTGTACATGGATGACAGAGGGGTGTAGAGGAGTGTACATGGGTGGCAGAGGGGTGTAATGGAGTGTACATGGGAGACAGATGGGTGTACAGGGGTGACAGAGGGGTGTAGAGGAGTGTACAGAGGGGTGTAGAGGAGTGTACATGGGTGGCAGAGGGGTGTAGAGGGTGGTGACAGATTGGTGTAGAGGAGAGTACATGCGTGAAAGTGGGGTGTAGAGGAGTGTACATGGGTGACAGAAGGTGTAGAGGAGTGTAAATGGGGGACAGAGGGGTGTAGATAAGTGTACATGGGTGACAGAGGGGTGTAGAGGAGTGTACATGGGTGGCAGATGGGTGTAGAGGAGTGTATATGGGCTACAGAGGGGTGTAGAGGAGTGTACATGGGTGACAGAGGGGTGTAGAGGGTTATGGGTGACAGATGGGTGTAGAGGAGTGTACATGGGTGACAGAGGGGTGTAGAGGAGTGTACATGGATGACAGAGGGGTGTAGAGGAGTGTACATGGATGACAGAGGGGTGTAGAGGAGTGTACATGGGTGGCAGAGGGGTGTAGAGGAGTGTACATGGATGACAGAGCGGTGTAGAGGAGTGTACATGGATGACAGAGGGGTGTAGAGGAGTGTACATGGATGACAGAGGGGTGTAGAGAAGTGTACATGGGTGGCAGAGGGGTGTAATGGAGTTTACATGGGAGACAGATGGGTGTAGAGGGTTGACAGAGGGGTGTAAATGGGTGACAGAGGGGTGTAGAGGAGTGTACATGGGTGTCAGAGGGGTATAGAGGAGTGTACATGGGTGACAGAGGGGTGTAGAGGGGAGTACATGGGTGGCAGAGGGGTGTAATGGAGTGTACATGGGTGACAGAGGGGTGTAGAGGGGTGACAGGGGTGTACATGGGTGACAGAGGGGTGTGGAGGAGTGTACATGGGTGTCAGAGGGGTGTAGAGGAGTGTACATGGGTGACAGAGGGGTGTAGAGGAGTGTATATGGGTGTCAGAGGGGTGTAGAGGAGTGTACATGGGTGACAGAGGGGTGTGGAGGAGTGTACATGGGTGACAGAGGGGTGTAGAGGAGTGTACATGGGTGACAGAGGGGTGTAGTGGAGTGTACATGGGTGTCAGAGGGGTGTAGAGGAGTGTACATGGGTGACAGAGGGGTGTAGAGGGGAGTACATGGGTGGAAGAGGGGTGTAAAGGAGTGTACATGGGTGACAGAGGGGTGTAGAGGGGTGACAGGGGTGTACATGGGTGACAGAGAGGTGTAGAGGAGTTTACATGGGTGTCAGAGGGGTGTAGAGGAGTGTACATGGGTGACAGAGGGGTGTAGAGGGGAGTACATGGGTGGCAGAGGGGTGTAATGGAGTGTACATGGGTGACAGATGGGTGTAGAGGGGCGACAGGGGTGTACATGGGTGACAGAGGGGTGTAGAGGAGTGTACATGGGTGTCAGAGGGGTGTAGAGGAGTGTACATGGGTGACAGAGGGGTGTAGAGGAGTGTATATGGGTGTCAGAGGGGTGTGGAGGAGTTTACATGGGTGACAGAAGGGTGTAGAGGAGTGTACATGGGTGACAGAGGGGTGTAGAGGAGTGTACATGGGTGTCAGAGGGGTGTAGAGGAGTGTACATGGGTGACAGAGGGGTGTAGAGGAGTGTACATGGGTGTCAGAGGGGTGTAGAGGAGTGTACATGGGTGACAGAGGGGTGTAGACGAGTGTAAATGGATGACAGAGGGGTGTAGAGGAGTGTAAATGGATGACAGAGGGGTGTAGAGGAGTGTACATGGGTCAAAGTGGGATGTAGAGGAGTGTACATGAGTGACGGAGGGGTGTAGAGGAGTGTACATGGATGGCAGAGGGGTGTAGAGGAGTGTACATGGGTCAAAGTGGGATGTAGAGGAGTGTACATGAGTGACGGAGGGGTGTAGAGCAGTGTACATGGGTGACAAAGGGGTGTATAGGAGTGTACATGGGAGGCTGAGGGGTGTAGAGGAATGTACATGGGTGACAGAGGGGTGTAGAGGAGTGTACGTGGGTGTCAGAGGAGTGTACATGGGTGACATAGGGGTGTAGAGGAGTGTACATGGGTGGCAGAGGGGTGTAGAGGAGTGAACATGGGTGACAGAGGGGTGTAGAGGAGTGTACATGGGTGACAGAGGGGTGTAGAGGAGTGTACATGGGTGACAGAGGGGTGTAGAGGAGTGTACATGGGTGACAGAGGGGTGTAGAGGAGTGTACATGGGTGACAGGGGTGTAGAGGAGTGTACATGGGTGACAGAGGTGTGTAGAGGAGTGTACATGGGTGACAGAGGGGTATAGAGGAGTGTACATGGGTGACAGAGGGGTATAGAGGAGTGTACATGGGTGACAGAGGGGTATAGAGGAGTGTACATGGGAAACAGAGGGGTGTATAGGAGTGTACATTGGTGACAGAGGGGTGACAGGGGTGTAGAGGAGTATATATGGGTGTCAGAGGGGTGTAGAGGAGTGTACATGGGTGACAGAGGGGTGTGGAGAAGTTTACATGGGTGACCGAAGGGTGTAGAGGAGTGTACATGGGAGACAGAGGGGTGTAGAGGAGTGTACATGGGTGACAGAGGGGTGTAGAGGAGTGTACATGGGTGACAGAGGGGTATAGAGGAGTGTACATGGGTGGCAGGGGGTGTAGAGGAATGTTCAAGGGTGGCAGAGGGGTGTAGAGGAATGTACATGGATGGCAGAGGGGTGTAGTGGAGTGTACATGGGTCAAAGTGGGATGTAGAGGAGTGTACATTGGTGACAAAGGGGTGTATAGGAGTGTACATGGGAGGCTGAGGGGTGTAGAGGAATGTACATGGGTGACAGAGGGGTGTAGAGGAGTGTACCTGGGTGACAGAGGGGTGTAGAGGAGTGTACATGGGTGGCAGGGGTGTAGAGGAGTGTACATGGGTGACAGAGGGGTGTAGAGGAGTGTATATGGGTGTCAGAGGGGTGTGGAGGAGTTTACATGGGTGACAGAAGGGTGTAGAGGAGTGTACATGGGTGACAGAGGGGTGTAGAGGAGTGTACATGGGTGTCAGAGGGGTGTAGAGGAGTGTACATGGGTGACAGAGGGGTGTAGAGGAGTGTACATGGGTGTCAGAGGGGTGTAGAGGAGTGTACATGGGTGACAGAGGGGTGTAGACGAGTGTAAATGGATGACAGAGGGGTGTAGAGGAGTGTAAATGGATGACAGAGGGGTGTAGAGGAGTGTACATGGGTCAAAGTGGGATGTAGAGGAGTGTACATGAGTGACGGAGGGGTGTAGAGGAGTGTACATGGATGGCAGAGGGGTGTAGAGGAGTGTACATGGGTCAAAGTGGGATGTAGAGGAGTGTACATGAGTGACGGAGGGGTGTAGAGCAGTGTACATGGGTGACAAAGGGGTGTATAGGAGTGTACATGGGAGGCTGAGGGGTGTAGAGGAATGTACATGGGTGACAGAGGGGTGTAGAGGAGTGTACGTGGGTGTCAGAGGAGTGTACATGGGTGACATAGGGGTGTAGAGGAGTGTACATGGGTGGCAGAGGGGTGTAGAGGAGTGAACATGGGTGACAGAGGGGTGTAGAGGAGTGTACATGGGTGACAGAGGGGTGTAGAGGAGTGTACATGGGTGACAGAGGGGTGTAGAGGAGTGTACATGGGTGACAGAGGGGTGTAGAGGAGTGTACATGGGTGACAGAGGGGTGTAGAGGAGTGTACATGGGTGACAGGGGTGTAGAGGAGTGTACATGGGTGACAGAGGTGTGTAGAGGAGTGTACATGGGTGACAGAGGGGTATAGAGGAGTGTACATGGGTGACAGAGGGGTATAGAGGAGTGTACATGGGTGACAGAGGGGTATAGAGGAGTGTACATGGGAAACAGAGGGGTGTATAGGAGTGTACATTGGTGACAGAGGGGTGACAGGGGTGTAGAGGAGTATATATGGGTGTCAGAGGGGTGTAGAGGAGTGTACATGGGTGACAGAGGGGTGTGGAGAAGTTTACATGGGTGACCGAAGGGTGTAGAGGAGTGTACATGGGAGACAGAGGGGTGTAGAGGAGTGTACATGGGTGACAGAGGGGTGTAGAGGAGTGTACATGGGTGACAGAGGGGTATAGAGGAGTGTACATGGGTGGCAGGGGGTGTAGAGGAATGTTCAAGGGTGGCAGAGGGGTGTAGAGGAATGTACATGGATGGCAGAGGGGTGTAGTGGAGTGTACATGGGTCAAAGTGGGATGTAGAGGAGTGTACATTGGTGACAAAGGGGTGTATAGGAGTGTACATGGGAGGCTGAGGGGTGTAGAGGAATGTACATGGGTGACAGAGGGGTGTAGAGGAGTGTACCTGGGTGACAGAGGGGTGTAGAGGAGTGTACATGGGTGGCAGAGGGGTGTAGAGGGGTGTACATGGGTGACAGAGGGGTGTAGAGGAGTGTACCTGGGTGACAGAGGGGTGTAGAGGAGTGTACATGGGTGGCAGAGGGGTGTAGAGGGGTGTACATGGGTGACAGAGGGGTGTAGAGGAGTGTACATGGGTGACAGAGGGGTGTAGAGGAGTGTACATGGGTGACAGAGGGGTGTAGAGGAGTGTACATGGGTGGCAGAGGCGTGTAGAGGAGTGTACATGGATGGCAGAGGGGTGTAGAGGAGTGTACATGGGTCAAAGTGGGATGTAGAGGAGTGTACATGGGTGACAAAGGGGTGTATAGGAGTGTACATGGGAGGCTGAGGGGTGTAGCGGAATGTAGATGGGTGACAGAGGGGTGTAGAGGAGTGTACCTGGGTGACAGAGTTGTGTAGAGTAATGTACATGGGTGACAGAGGGGTGTAGAGGAGTGTACATGGGTGACAGAGGGGTGTAGAGGAGTGTACATGGGAGGCTGAGGGGTGTAGAGGAATGTACATGGGTGACAGAGGGGTGTAGGGGAGTGTACCTGAGTGACAGAGGGGTGTAGAGGAGTGTACATGGGTGACAGAGGGGTGTAGAGGAGTGTACATGGGTGACAGAGGGGTGTAGAGGAGTGTACATGGGTGACAGAGGGGTGTAGAGGAGTGTACATGGGTGACAGAGGGGTGTAGAGGAGTGTACATGGGTGACAGAGGGGTGTAGAGGAGAGTACATGGGTGACAGAGGGGTGTATAGGGGGATGGCCTAGGTATACATGGATGACAGGAGGGTGGGCAGGAGGGACAGAGGGGTGAATAGGGGGAGGGACATGGGTGACAGATGTAGACTGGGGGGTGGTCAGAGGGGTGGATGGGGGGGGTGAACATGTGTTACAGAGGTATGGACACGGGTGGCCAAGGTGGACATGGATGACAGGATGGTGGACACGGGAGATATGGGGGTGAACTGGGATGACAGGGGATGGACAAGGATGACAAGGGGGATAAAAGAGGGGTGACAAAGGGACAGAGGGGTTAATAGGAGGTGGAAATGGGTGACGGGGTAGACTGGGGGTGTAGACATGTGTTACAGGATGTAGACTGGGGGGTGGACAGGGAGGGGTGGACATGGGTGACAGGGATGGACAAGGGGTGGACAAAGTGGACATCATGGATAACAGAGGTGAGGGGGGTTGACAGGGTTAAGAAGGGGTAACAGAGGGTACAGTCCCTTAAGCCATTTTTCTTCACTACACTGGCACGGTAACCAGGCGCAGCTTCCACCTTCCTCCCCTCTCCGGCAGGGCACCGACTCAGGGCTCCGACAGGGCACTCACTCACTGGGGCGCTTTGGGGGGGGGGGGGGATGCTGGGGCATGGGTCACTACACCGGCACGGTAATCCGGCAGAGCACCACCAGGGCACTCACTCACTAGGTCGCAGGGTGAGAGGGATGCAGGGGGATGCGGTGTGTGCACGCACAGCATAGCGCACACATACTTCCCTTCCCCCCTGTGGCGCCATAAACAGACGCGCAGGCCGGGCCGGTGAATAAAAAAAATAAATAATTGCCGGCAAAATCCAGCGGCACCCCAGTTGGGAATCACTGCTCTAGATAGAGTCTGTCTATGATATCCTAACCAAAGAAGCTTTTGTTGTATTGTAACAAGTTACTTCCTACTCACATGTATTGTTCTACTATAGTCAATTAACTAATTAGCTTGTAATGCTTTCTTACTAATGATATCTAATTGATATTCCTTTATATATATCATTGTGTTTGTTAGGCTTCTTTCACACTACAAAATTCTCCGTTTTTAAACAAAGTTCCGTCTGAAAATCAGCTGAGAACGTCAGTTACAAAATCCTATACTGCCGTAAAAAAATCCCATTATAGTCTATGGGATTTTTCTAATAGCCGTTTTAACACGTTATAGCCTGTTATTAACCCCTTAACGACCAAGGACGTATATTTACGTCCTTGGCCGACTCCCGCGATATAACGTGGGTTCACGCGGTGACCCCGCATCATGTTGGGTCGGTATCTGATGCCGGGACCCTGGGCTAATAGTGTGCGGCAGCGATCGCGGTGCCACACGCTATTAACCCTTTAGATGCGGCGTTCAAAGTTGAACGCCGCGTCTAAACCGAAAGTGAAAGCTGCCCGGCTGCTCAGCGGGGCTAATCGGGACCACCGCAGTGAAAATGCGGTGTCCCGATCAGCTGGGACACGAGCGGAGGTCCTCTTACCTGCCTCCGGCGTGTCCCCTCAGCGATTGATTGCTCCAAGCCTGAGATTCAGGCTTGAGCAATCGACCGCCAATAATGCTGATCATTGCAAAGCTATGGCAGCAACAGCTATCCACCCATCATATACACAAAGGCCCCCAATCTGGGCATACAAGTCGCCCCCACCATCCGCCAACCCCCTTCCAGTTCATCTTCCACCTGGTTTCAGATGAAAGGGTTCCACAAATGTGGATCCTGTTCAGGCTGCAAAATTTCCAAATCACCTAAAACCATTACAGAAATCTCATCAAAAACTAATCAATTCACTCACAAAATTACAGATTGCCTAACCTGCCACAGCAAAGGGGTCATTTACCTAAAACAATGTACTTGTGGTAAACAATACATTGGACGAACCAAAAGACAACTAAAAATCCGTATTTCAGAGCATATTTACAACATAAAGAAAGGGAACAAAACTCACCCGTTGTCACTCCATTTCACGGAACATCATGCTCAGGATCCCTCCCAGTTTTTCTTTACAGCGCTCTTAAAAGTAAAAAATTGTTGGAGAGGCGGAGATTTCATCACGCGTATGTCGAAGGCCGAATCCCGCAAGATCTTTGAGTTCGACACATTGATCCCTAAGGGACTCAATGCTGAGCTGGAGATTTTCGGATTCTTGTAATACTTGAGATTGGGTTCCTCCTCACGACCCGTCGCCGACTGGTCGCATATCGACTCGGCGACGTCTCCTGGGGTCGAGCCTCATCCAAGAAATAATTCATCTTTATGTGATATTCATTTTTATGGTGTATTTTTGTATCCTGCATTTCATCTTGTTTTTATTCCAGTTCCACTCCCTGCCCTCACATTATCCATTTATTTATTTTCACTTCCTTATCCTTCCATTTGTATCCACATACTTATATTTTATATTATTATGATATACATTTTATGGTTTAAAGTCATATTTGGAAGGTTTAACCTTGAGTCCGTGTTGGATAAGGACTTGGAAAACTTCTTTCAGGTGATCCAGGTGCTCCTGATAGGTCCTGGAATAGACAATGACGTCATCTAAATACAACTGAACACTCTGGAAGTTAAGATGTCCCAAACATCTTTCCATCAAGTGTTGGAAAGTGGCCGGTGCGTTGCACAGCCCAAAGGGAATACTTTTGAACTCGAAGAGTCCCATAGGGGTCACAAATGCGGTCTTCTCTCTATCTTCTTCCGCCATTGGCACCTGCCAGTAACCGCTCGTCAGATCCAGTGTGGAAAAGTAGGCGGCAGACCCCAATGCAGTCAATGATTCTTCAATACAAGGAAGAGGATAAGCATCCTTATGAGTTATGCCGTTCAGCTTCCGGTAATCTACACAAAAGCAGATAGTCCCATCTTTTTTCTTCACCAGGACCAAAGGTGCAGCCCGAGGACTCTGGCTTTCTTGGATGACATCGGCCTCTTTCATCTCCACGAGCATCTTCTTAATGGTCTGATACATCCCCGGAGCCACAGGGCGATGCCTCTCCTTAATGGGTGGGCTATCCCCGGTGAGGATCCTATGTTTGATCATGGTGGTTCTGCCAAAGTCTGTGGGAAACTTGCTGAAGGCTTCCTGATATTTCTTAGCTACTTGGATGACTCCTTCCACCTGTTCCTTGGGGGTATCTTCGCCTCCTATTTGTAGCTGGCTCCACCATGGTTCTGCTGGGTTTTGGGCAGGCCCTCGTTGAGCCACTTGTGACTTCGAGACCACATCTCTGACTTCTAAATGATGCAGGGTAGCCACCGGGGTATACTTGGGTAATCGGACGGCAACTTGATAGAGATTAATAAGTCTCACCGGAACTTTCCCATTACGTACTGTGACCAGACTTCTAGCAGCTCGCACCAAGGGGCAATCTTCCAAGAGGACAGGTTCCAAGAGTACCTGATAATCTTGATTCTTCACCCCGGGTCGGGCTCGACACCAAATAACTGTTTCCGCTTGTGGCTGTAGACTAACGGCTCGTATATCTTGAATCCTTACTCAACAAATTTCTCCTTGATGATTCACGAACTTCTGCTCTGCTTGAAGGGTTTTGAGGTGGTGCTGGGCAGCTCGCCGGCCTGGGGGTGACAAGTGAGGGAGAGATGCATGCAATGCACAGACAATATCATCAAAACAGTGCCTCATAATATTCATACCCAAGATGAAATCAGCTGCTCCCTCATCCCTAACATTGGTGACAACCACACCCTGCCTTTCTAGGACATGCTTTCCCACTTGCACTGTGGGCTCCCAGTAGCCATGCCTGGGTACTGGTTTCCCGTTCCCTGCAATTACTCTAAACTCTGCTTCCTGGGGTTCACACAACCTTTCTGGGCCCCAATACTTATAGAAAAACCCCTGCGGAATAGTGGTCCCCTGAGACCCCGTATCTATCAGAGCTTGTAACCGGGTACCTTCAACTATCACCTGAACATAAGGACAAGAAGCTACATACATAGACAGTCCCTTCTTGTCATTGGTTGATTCTGGACCTTCAGCTGCTACTCCTGGGGTGCGGTCCTCGACCCCAGGGGACACCCTTTTAAAGCCCAACATTGGCTCCTCCAGTGTCCATTCTTGTTACAATGACTGCAGACAGGTCTCTGACTCCTGGGCGGTCTCACGGGAGGTGTATTAGGTGGTTCAGCAGGGCGGGGGTCAGCTTTCTTAGGTGGTGGCATGGCAGATCTGGAAGGACTCGGCCGCACAGCCATTTCTTTAAAGGCCTTGGGTAACTGCTCAATGTCCTGTTTGATGTCTTGTAGGTCAGCTGTCCAAGGGCTAGAAGAAGCTGTTGGCAGGGTAGGCTGAGAAGGGACAGATGGCTGGGGCGAGGGCCCCGGAAATTCTGTAACGGGAATACTAGCCTCCTCTGTCTGAGGTCCTGATTCTATCACTTTAACTGCTAGTCTCTTAAAGGCTGGGAAAGCCATGTCGGGATTTTGCACAGCCAGCATCCTTAGTTGGGACTTGTCCCATTTGTTCAGTGCCCCTTCTATAAAACGGTCCATCAGTACCTGGTTGCCCTGATCGGGCGTGATGCCGTCACACTTCTGTACCGCCTCTAATGCGCTCTGTAAAGCTACTGCATATGCTCTGAGAGTTTCACCCGGCTTCTGACGTCGTTCATCTAGTCTGAGGCATACCTCTGAGGGAGAATGAGATTCAAACACTTGAGAAAGTCCCTCAAAAATCTGTCCCACTGTGGCTTTATCAGCCGCCGGCCAGATGCGAAGTTCTTCCAAGGCGGAGCTGTCCCAGAAGCAGTTGTATCTGTTGGTGCGGGGGTAATGCATAAAATCCAAATAGGCTGTAAAACTTTTCTTTAAAGTCTCTCAACGTAAAAGGGTCACCACTATAGGTGGGAAGCACAGGATTCCCCAAGAAGACAGGTGCAGCAACAGGGGCTCCCAACACATGGGGAAAGACTGGAGGTGGACTGGCTGGGTCCTGCTCTACCGGTGATGGAGGTCTTGCTGGAATCGCAGGTAGAGCATGTCTTTGTGAGGTAGACGGTATTGGTGAAGGCGGCAACACCCTTCTGATTTGGGGTGGAGACCCCATTGATGGGGCCACTGGAGCATCGCTCCCTTGTTGTTCAGATGGGGACTGTAGTGCTGCAGGTTCTGACATTTTTGTGTTTGGTACGCTGGCCCTTTAAATAGATCTTGAATTCTTAAAGGACATCTGCAGTGCTGGGCAAAAATACTTTTTTATACCTCCTTTAACCACTTAAGGACCTAGGGCGTATGGATACGCCTTGACGTCCTGGTACTTAAGGACCCAGGGCGTATCCATACGCCCGTGGGAATTTCGGTCCCCGCCGCGCGCCGGGCGGGGACCGGGCCGGGGTGACTGCTGATATTAATCAGCAGGCACCCCGTGCAAATGCCCAGGGGGGTCATCAGACCCCCCCACATCGGCGATCGGCGCAAATCGCAAGTGAATTCACACTTTTTCACGATTTGTGCCGATTCCGGGTCATACGGGTCTATTGTGACCCGGTGACCCGGAATAGAAGGGGGATCGCGGTTGTCTAAGACACCCACGATCCCCCTGTAGGCATAGGAGTGAGGTGGCAGGGTTGCCACCCCTCCTATCCCTGCTATTGGTCTGCTATTGATCGTCAGAGGCGACGACCAATAGCAGACCGGGGGCGGGGGGGTTAACTTTCGTTTTCCCCGTCCTGCCCTCCCACAATAGGCGGGGCAGAACGGGGAACCGAAGGGGACCGGGCGCCGACGTCCACTTACCCGTCCGGAGGCTGCGGCGACGGGGATCGGCAGCGTGACGTGCGTCAGAAGAGGACGGCTCCCGGGATCCTACGGAAGCCGGTAAGTAGATCTGAAGGGCTACAGATGTTGCAAAACTACATCTCCCAGCATGCCCAGACAGCTGTTTGGGCATGCTGGAATATGTAGTTTTGCAACAGCTGGAGGGCTGCAGTTGGAGACCACTATACAGTGGTCTCTAAACTATATCCCTCCAGATGTTGCAAAACTACAACTCCTAGCATGCCCACATAGCTGTTTGTTGTCTGGACATGCTGGGAGTTGTAGTTTTGCAACATCTGGAGGTCCACAGTTTGGAGATCACTGTGCAGTGGTCTAAAAACTGTAGCTCTCCAGATGTTGCAAAACTGCAATTCCCAGCATGCCCAGAAAGCAAACAGCTGTCTCGGCATGCTGGGAGTTGTAGTTGGGTACCTCCAGCTATTGCATAACTACATCTCCCAGCATGCCCTCCGGTGATTAGTACATGCTGGGAGTTGTAGTTTTGCATCAGCTGGAGGCACACTGGTTGGAAAATATTGAGTTAGGTAACAGAACCTAACTGAAGGTTTTCCAACCAGTGTGCCTCCAGCTGTTGCAAAACTACAACTCCCAGCATGCACGGTCTGTCAGTACATGCTGGGAGTTGTAGTTTTGAAACAGCTGGAGGTTTGCCCCCCCCCATGTGAACGTACAGGGTACATTCACATAGGCGGGTTTACAGTAAATTTCCTGCTTCAAGTTTGTGCTGCGGCAAATTTTTAGCTGCAGTGCAAACTCCTAGCGGGAAATTCACCGTAACCCGCCAGTGTGAATGTACCCTAAAAACACTACACTACACTAACACCTAATAAAGGGTAAAAACTACATATACACCCCTTACACTGTCCCCCCTCCAATAAACAATTTAAAACGTCTTGTACGGCAGGGTTTCCAAAACGGAGCCTCCAGCTGTTGCAAAACAACAACTCCCAGCATTTCTGGACAGCCACTGACTGTCCAGGCATGCTGGGAGTTTAGCAACAGCTGGAGGCACCCTGTTTGGGAATCACTGGCGTAGAATACCCCTATGTCCACCCCTATGCAATCCCTAATTTAGTCCTCAAATGCGCATGGTGCTCTCTTACTTCGGAGCCCTGTCGTATTTCAAGGAAACAGTTTAGGGCCACATATGGGGTATCTCCGTACTCGGGAGAAATTACACTACAAATTTTGGGGGGCTTTTTTTCCTTTTACCGCTTGTGAAAAGGAAAAGTTGGGGGCTACACCAGCCTGTTAGTGTAAATTTTTTTTATTTTTTTACACTAACAGGCTGGTGTTGCCCCATACTTTTTATTTCCACAAGCGGTAAAAGGAAAAAAAGACCCCCAAAATTTGTAAAGCAATTTCTCCTGAGTACAGAAATACCCCAGATGTGGGCGTAAAATGCTCTGCGGGCACACAACAAGGCTCAGGAGTGAGAGTGCACCATGTACATTTGAGGCCTAAATTGGTGATTTGCACAGGGGTGGCTGATTTTACAGCGGTTCTGACAAACGCAAAAAAAAATAATACCCACATGTGACCCCATTTTGGAAACTACACCCCTCACCGAACGTGACAAGGGGTATAGTGAGCCTGAACACCCCACAGGTGTTTGACGAATTTCCATTAAAGTTGGATGGGAAAATGAAAAAAATTATATTTTTTCATTAAAATGCTGGTGTTACCCTAAATTTTTCATTTTCACATCGGGAAATAGGAAAAAAGCCCCCCAAATTTGTAAACCCATCTCTTCTGAGTAAGAACATATCCCATATGTGAATTTAAAGTGCTCTGCGGGCAAACTACAATGCTCAGAAGAGAAGGAGCGCCATTGGGATTTTGTAGAGAAAATTTGTCCGGCATTGAAGGCCACATGTGTTTACAAAGCCCCCATAGTGCCAGAACAATGGACCCCCGACACATGTGACCCCATTTTGGAAACTACACCCCTCACGTAATGTAATAAGGGGTACATTGAGAATTTACGCCCCACAGATGTCTGACAGATTTTTGGAGTTCTGTGGGGTGTAAATACTCACTGCACCCCTTATTAAATTCTGTGAGGGGTGTAGTTTCCAAAATGGGGTCACATGTGGGGGGTTCCACTGTTCTGGCACCACGGGGGGCTTTGTAAACACATATGGCCCCTGACTACCATTCCAAACTAATTCTCTTTCCAAAAGCTCAATGGCGCTCCTCCTCTTCTGAGCATTGTAGTTCGCCAGCAGAGCATTTTACGTCCTAACATGGGGTATTTCCATACTCAGAAGAAATGGGGTTACACATTTTGGGGGTCATTTTCTCCTATTACCCCTTTATGCATTTTAGTAAAAAAAAAATTTTTTTTCATTTACACATCCAAATTTAACGAAAAGTCGTCAAACACCTGTGGAGTGTTAAGGCTCACCGGACCCCTTGTTACGTTCCTTGAGGGGTGTAGTTTCCAAAATAGTATGCCATGTGGGTATTTTTTGCTGTTCTGGCACCACAGGGGCTTCCTAAATGCGACATGCCCCCAAAAAAACATTTCAGCAAAAGTTGCTTTCAAAAAGCCAAATGTGACTCCTTCTCTTCTGAGCATTGTAGTTTGCCCGCAAAGCATTTTACATCCTAACATGGGGTATTTCCATACTCAGAAGAGATGGGGTTGCAAATTTGGGGGGGCATTTTCTCCCATTACCCTTTGTAAAAATGGTAAATTTGGGGGAAAAACTGCACTTTAGTGAAAATTTTTTTTTTTTCATTTACACATCCGACTTTAACGAAAAGTCGTCAAACACCTGTGGGATGTTAAGGCTCACTGGACCCCTTGTTACGTGCCTTGAGGGGTCTAGTTTCCAAAATGGTATGCCATGTTGGGGTTTTCTGCTGTTCTGGCACCATAGGGGCTTCCTAAATGTGACATGCCCCCCAAAAACCATTTCAGCAAAATTCCCTCTCCAAAATCCTATTGTCGCTCCTTCCCTTCTGAGCCCTCTAGTGCACCCGCCGAACACTTGACATACACATATGAGGTATTTCCTTACTCGAGAGAAATTGGGTTACAAATATTGGGGGGATTTTTCATCTATTACCCCTTGTAAAAATTCAAAAACTGGGTCTACAAGAACATGCGAGTGTAAAAAATGAAGATTTTGAATTTTCTCCTTCACTTTGCTGCTATTCCTGTGAAACACCTAAAGGGTTAACACACTTGCTGAATGTCATTTTGAATACTTTGAGGGGTGCAGTTTTTATAATGGGGTCATTTGTGGGGTATTTCTAATATGAAGGCCCTTCAAATCCACTTCAAAACTGAACTGGTCCCTGAAAAATTCTGATTTTGAAAATTTTGTGAAAAATTGGAAAATTGCTGCTGAACTTTGAAGCCCTCTGATGTCTTCCAAAAGTAAAAACACGTCAATTTTATGATGCAAACATAAAGTAGACATATTGTATATGTGAACCAATGTATAATTTATTTGGAATATCCATTTTCCTTACAAGCAGTGAGCTTCAAAGTAAAAAAAAATGCAAAATTTTCAATTTTTTCATCAAATTTTGGAATTTTTCACCAAGAAATGATGCAAGTATCGACAAAATTTTACCACTAACATAAAGTAGAATATGTCATGAAAAAACAATCTCGGAATCAGAATGAAAGGTAAAAGCATCCCAGAGTTATTAATGCTTAAAGTGACAGTGGTCAGATGTTCAAAAAATGGCCGGGTCCTTAAGGTATATTTGGGCTGGGTCCTTAAGGGGTTAATAGGTCTTTGAAAGACCTTTCCAACGATGTCTCCCCTGTCAAAATTGGCCCAGACGTTCTCCCGTTATCAGCACACGAATTACTGAGGAGAAGTGAAAGTAAAACTACATCTCCCATCATGCCTTGTGCTTACTTCCTGTAAGCTGCTGCCCTCCCCCTGTTCTATCTACCCGAGCTAATTATTATATTGTAACGCCCACATCTCCCTCCCCTATGCATACACCCTCCCTTTCTGCTCATCTCCCCCTCCCCATGCTGGCTCCTGTCCAGTGATGAAGCAGGCTGCCTCCATGCTCACTGTAGACAGACAGTCTGCATAGCTAGAATCAGCAGTGTCAGCACTGGAGAGTGGATAGTGAAAGTAAAAATGGTAAAAAAAAAACATAATTGTTTGTCTATAAAACTGTCCTGATAGGGGTCCCTCCATCTTTTTCACAACTACAACTCCAAGCATGCCCAGTTATTTTTTATGCTGTTCGGGCATGTTGGGAATTCCAGTGGTGCCTCCAGCTGCTGCAAGACTACAAATTCCAGCATGCCCTGTCTGCATGCTTGGAGTTCCAGTGGTGCCTCCAGCTGTTGCAAGACTACACATCCCAGCATGCCCTGACAGCTTTCTGCTGTTCGTGCATGCTTGGAGTTGCAGTGGTGCCTCCAGCTGTTGCAAGACTACACATCACAGCATGCCCTGACAGCTTTCTGCTGTATTTGCATGCTTGGAGTTGCAGAGGTGACTCCAGCTGTTGCAAGACTACACATTCTAGCATGCCTTGACAGCTTTCTGCTGTATGCGCATGCTTGGAGTTGCAGAGGTGACTCCAGCTGTTGCAAGACTACACATCCCAGCAAGCCCTGTCAGCTTTCTGCTGTTCATGCATGCTTGGATTTGCAGCGGTGCCTCCAGCTGTTGCAAGACTACAAATCTCAGCATGTGTGATCCAGTGTATACAGCAGAGCTGGGTGTGTGATCAAGTGTTTACAGCAGAGTCGAGTGTGTGATCATATGTATACAGCAGAGCTCAGTGTGTGATCGAGTGTATAAAGCAGAGCCGAGTGTGTGATCATATGTATACAGCAGAGCCGAGTGTGTGATTGTGTGCATACAGCAGGGCCGAGAGTGTGATCGTGTGTATACAGCAGAGCTGAGTGTGTGATCGAGTGTATACAGGAGAGCCGAGTGTGATTGTGTGTATACAGCAGAGCCGAGTGTGTGCTCGTGTGTATACAGCAGAGCTGAGTGTGTAATCAAGTGTATACAGCAGAGCAGAGGCTCTTCTGTATACACACAATCACACACTCGGCTCTGCTGTATACACACAATCACACTCGGCTCTCCTGTATACACTCAATCACACAAGTAGTCTCCTGGGTGTTGTAGTTCACCAACACCTCTATTGTATCTCAGTAGTCTCCTGGGGGTTGTAGTTCACCAACACCTATATTGTATCTCAGAAGTCTCCTGGGATTTGTAGTTCACCAACACATCTATTGTATCTCTGTAGTCTCCTGGGGGTTGTAGTTCACCAACACCTCTATTGTATCTCTGTAGTCTCCTGGGTGTTGTAGTTCACCAACACCTCTATTGTATCAGGAGTCTCCTGGGAGTTGTAGTTCACCAACACCTATATTGTATCTCTGTAGTCTCCTGGGAGTTGTAGTTCACCAACACCTCTATTGTATCTCAGTAGTCACCTGGGATTTGTAGTTCACCAACACCTCTATTGTATCTCAGTAGTCTCCTGGGTGTTGTAGTTCACCAACACCTCTATTGTATCAGGAGTCTCCTGGGAGTTGTAGTTCACCAACACCTCTATTGTATCTCTGTAGTCTCCTGGGAGTTGTAGTTCACCAACACCTCTATTGTATCTCAGTAGTCTCCTGGGAGTTGTAGTTCACCAACACCTATATTGTATCTCTGTAGTCTCCTGGGAGTTGTAGTTGACCAACACCTCTATTTTATCTCTGTAGTCTCCTGGGGGGTTGTAGTTCACCAACACCTCTATTGTATCTCTGTAGTCTCCTGGGAGTTGTAGTTCACCAACACCTCTATTGTATCTCTGTAGTCTCCTGGGAGTTGTAGTTCACCAACACCTCTATTGTATCTCTGTAGTCTCCTGGGAGTTGTAGTTCACCAACACCTCTATTGTATCTCAGTAGTCTCCTGCGAGTTGTAGTTCATCAACACCTCTACTGTGTCGCTGTAGTTTCCTGGGGGGTTGTAGTTCACCAACACCTCTATTGTATCTCTGTAGTCTCCTGGGAGTTGTAGTTCACCAACACCTCTATTGTATCTCTGTAGTCTCCTGGGAGTTGTAGTTCACCAACACCTCTATTGTATCTCAGTAGTCTCCTGGGAGTTGTAGTTCACCAACACCTCTATTGTATCTCAGTAGTCTCCTGGGAGTTGTAGTTCACCAACACCTCTATTGTATCTCTGTAGTCTCCTGGGAGTTGTAGTTCACCAACACCTCTATTGTATCTCAGTAGTCTCCTGGGAGTTGTAGTTCATCAACACCTATATTGTATCTCTGTAGTCTCCTGGGAGTTGTAGTTCACCAACACCTATATTGTATCTCTGTAGTCTCCTGGGAGTTGTAGTTCACCAACACCTCTATTGTATCTCTGTAGTCTCCTGCGAGTTGTAGTTCACCAACACCTCTATTGTATCTCTGTAGTCTCCTGGGAGTTGTAGTTCACCAACACCTCTATTGTATCTCAGTAGTCTCCTGGGAGTTGTAGTTCACCAACACCTCTATTGTATCTCAGTAGTCTCCTGGGAGTTGTAGTTCACCAACACCTATATTGTATCTCTGTAGTCTCCTGGGAGTTGTAGTTCATCAACACCTCTATTGTATCTCTGTAGTCTCCTGGGAGTTGTAGTTCACCAACACCTCTATTTTATCTCTGTAGTTTCCTGGGGGTTGTAGTTCACCAACACCTCTATTGTATCTCAGTAGTCTCCTGGGAGTTGTAGTTCACCAACACCTCTATTGTATCTCTGTAGTCTCCTGGGAGTTGTAGTTCACCAACACCTCTACTGTATCGCTGTAGTTTCCTGGGGGGTTGTAGTTCACCAACACATCTATTGTATCTCTGTAGTCTCCTGGGAGTTGTAGTTCACCAACACCTCTATTGTATCTCTGTAGTCTCCTGGGAGTTGTAGTTCACCAACACCTCTATTGTATCTCAGTAGTCTCCTGGGAGTTGTAGTTCACCAACACCTATATTGTATCTCTGTAGTCTCCTGGGAGTTGTAGTTCATCAACACCTCTATTGTATCTCTGTAGTCTCCTGGGAGTTGTAGTTCACCAACACCTCTATTTTATCTCTGTAGTTTCCTGGGGGTTGTAGTTCACCAACACCTCTATTGTATCTCAGTAGTCTCCTGGGAGTTGTAGTTCACCAACACCTCTATTGTATCTCTGTAGTCTCCTGGGAGTTGTAGTTCACCAACACCTCTATTTTATCTCTGTAGTTTCCTGGGGGTTGTAGTTCACCAACACCTCTATTGTATCTCTGTAGTCTCCTGGGAGTTGTAGTTCATACACCAGTGTTTCCCAACCAGGGTGCCTCCAGATGTTGCAAAACTACTACTCCCAGCATTCCCTGGTTGGGAAACACTGGCATACACACATACACATAACAGGGACTACAACTCCCAGCATGTGTCATTCAGTAGTCCCCCTCTCACACACAGAATCATCTCCAGTATGATATTTATTCCCTGTATACACCACCAGCCCGTGCAGTGTAATATGTCTCCTTCACACACACGTCCTCCCCTCCCTGCTCTGTGGTTTGCTCTGTGTTTTCCCCCATGAAAACTTGAATCCTCCCGGTGATAAGTGAGGTCCTATGTAGACAGAGCAGGGGAGGGGGGAGGAGCTGTGGACGTCCTCATTCTCCCCCTGCTTGAATCTTACAGATAGGGGCGTTTCTGAGGATGAGCCTATGGCTGCCTCAGAAAGCACCCGCTCATGCATATGCATAAGCAGGGAGGAGCTGACAGAGGCTAGGGGGAGCACAAACACTGCTGGGAGGAAGAGATCTCCGTCCCCAAGATGGCGGCTGCAATGTAATGAATAGGGGACGGACGCAGGACTACTGGGCTATGCTGGCAACTCTAATATCTCAGAAACGGCTGCATATAGGTAAATAGAACTAATTGACTGAATTGTATAACTTTTGTTTGGGGAACATTTGGGCAGGGATTTTTGACCACTATAGTTGTCCTTTAAGTCCCGAGGAGATACGCAGCTGTTCTTTAATCCGGAACTTGAGACTGTAGATTTCAAATTTGAGAGCGGTGACTTGAAACTCAACAGCTTTTAATTGAAATTTGAGGGCGTTGATCGGCAACTGGAGTGATTCTATATAAGATTTCAGTTCAACAATCTGGTGTCTCAGAGTCCGGCCCTGTTCCGGCTCTTTACAGCTTCTAACTTGCTGTCGCACTCTGCGCCTTTTTCCTTGCTGATCTGCCTCTCTTTGTTGGTTTTCGGCACTAGACTCCAACAAAATGGCCGCCGTGGCACCGAGAGCTTCGTTGGGCGGGGTCTCTAGCTCACGTGCGCAGGAGGGCCCCGTGCTAACTTCAGTTCTTCTTTTCACAGCTTGTAACTCTGCTGTGCTGTTCGCCCCCCCCCCCCCCTTACTTTACCTGCGCACTTCCTCCACACAGCACCGTGCGCGCAACCCCTTACTCCGGAGTATAGATCACAGTACATGAATAAAGTTCCTTTTCTGGGAGGGAGTACACTTTCACTAGTGGCGACTGTAGTAGGCACACACCCGTATCCTGTTCGTGCAACGCCAAAAAGGCTTTATGGTAGGCCTCAGGGGTAGGGGTAGTACAGTCAGAGATTTACTTTGGTATATCAGGGGTTAATGTTAACCCTATGGTTCGTGACGCCAGGCTGAGGGCTAGTATGCTGACATGACTCTCCGGCCTATCGCTGCCCTTCCCAGTAACGATAGGTGCATCAGATTAAAGACTGAAGGTCCACAAGGTAGTTGAATTTGAACTTGCATAAACTTTACTCAACGGCTTGCAGTACATCCACAGAGTAGTAACAGTCTCAATCAAACAGTCTCTATATACTTCAATGACTGACAGATGTGGTGGACCTTGACTTTAGATAATAGTCTCTGAATTCAGGGTATATTGCGAAGATATAGGGGATAGATAAGGTCCGATGGTCTTGCAGAGTGTTTAGGGATTGATACACTCACAATTTGGAATAGAACAGCCGTCGCCGCAAAGCTAAGGCCTAGACCCACTGATGACAGCAGCGCAGATCCTTTCTCGTCAACAGCCAGGAACCAAGAGAGAGGTTAATGGCCGCTGCACCCTTATATGGGCAGGGGCGGGGCCGTTTTGATTGGTCCAGCCATCTGTCACTCACTGTCACAAAGGAAATGAGTGCATTACATCACAAGGGCCTCCAAAGGTCCTCAAGCAGAAATACCATAGAGTTTACCTGACCACGTGACCAGCAGGTCCTGCTACGCTTCTCACAGGTAATTAACTATTTATATACATTTTATACAGTTAGACTTCCACAAATAAGGAGCATATGATTAGAGCAATGACTATAGGGGTGAGAGGTGACTAGGGGTGGACTATACAAAAGGACCCCGACGTCCTAGGGACTCTGGCTATGGGGACCTATAAACAGGTACCGTATAGGATGCGGTACCGGGACACCACAAACCCCCTTACTTAAGATAAGTCGACCTCGACGCCTGTCCCCTAAGACAGAGGGACTAGGACTAGAACAGGATGATCTATAAATTTGCTATACATCCTAAGTAAACTCTGAACACATTTACATTCCCTGATACTCTCACTAGTATCTGAACTAGACAATAAAAATCTATCTAGACATCGGTACTAGACATTTATGCTATCTAGACATTTATGCTATCTAGACATTTATGAAGCTATCTAACCTTTAGTTTCTAGCTCCTTAAACCTTTTGTTAAACTTACTTTACATTTTAAAACTTACTAGACAATTAGGCAGCTATCTGACATGTAGTGGCTAGCTCCTAAGAAATTTTCTTAGCTCTCTACACATTTTTATGAGGCATATTTTTATAGACATTAGTACAGCTCTATATACCTTTAGCGTCAAGCTGACTAGACATTTTTATTATCTCACACATTTTATTCTTTTTGTCAACAATAAGGCTATTGGGAACCATAAACAAAGGTACCGGATAGGATTCGTTACCGGGACACCACATAAATATAAACATATGTGGTATCGCCGCGTGCGTAAATGTCCGAACTATAAAAATATGGCATTAATTAAACCATACGGTCAATGGCGTACGCGCAAAAAAATTCCAAAGTCCAAAATAACTTATTTTTGCTCGCTTTTTATATCATGAAAAAATGAATAAAAAGCGATCAAAAAGTCCGATCAATACAAATATGGTACCTCTAAAATCTTCAGATCACGGTGCAAAAAATGAGCCCTCATACCGCCCCATATGCGAAAAAAATAAAAAAGTTATAGGGGTCAGAAGATGACAATTTTAAACGTATAAATTTGTTTGCATGTAGTTATGATTTTTTACAGAAGTACGACAAAATCAAACCTATATAAGTAGGATATCATTTTAATCATATGGACCTACAGAATAAAGATAAGGTGTCATTTTTACCGAAAAATTTTACTGCGTAGAAACGGAAGCCCCCAAAAGTTACAAAATTGCGTTTTTTCTTCAATTTCGTTGCACAATGATTTTTTTTTCCGTTTCGCCGTAGATTTTTGGGTAAAATGACTGATGTCACTGCGAAGTAGAATTAGTGGCGCAAAATGCCATCATATGGATTTTTAGGTGCAAAATTGAAAGGGTTATGGTTTTTAAAAGTTGAGGAGGAAAAAATGAAAGTGCAAAAACGTAAAAACCTGTGGTCCTTAAGGGGTTAATAATGGCCGTTATTTTGTGACGGAAGATAGTAACGGGAGAAATAGTTCATGAACCTGCATATCTTTATAATACCTGTCAGGGCCGCAGGCTGGGCCGTCCTCCTGCCCTGTACAGTAACACGGGCCGGACTGGCCTATTTGGCAAACAAGGAAATGTCCCATTTCAGCCGCTTACCTTGTGGGCCAGGCTGGATAAGAGCAAGCACAGCTACGCGCGTAATGACGCTCGGTCACTTCACGCTCCCAGAACTCAAGGGCCTACGTTCTGACGCCGGCCCTAGGTATTCTGAGAGTGTGACGTGACCGAGCGACCGAGTCAGCCTACAGAGTGGGGGCTAATCTGGGGGTACTACCTACCTACTGAGGGGGGATAATCTGGGGGTACTACCTGTCTGCTGGGGGTCTAATCTGGGGATACTACCTGCCTACTGGGGGGGCGGGAGGGATAATCTCGTGGTACCACCTGTCTACTGGGGGGGTCTAATTTGGGGGTACTACCTGACTACTGGGGGGGTCTAATCTGGGGGTACTACCTACCTACTGAGGGGGGCTAATCTGGGGATACTACCTACCTACTGAGGGGGGATAATCTGGGGGTACTACCTACCTACTGAGGGGGGATAATCTGGGGTTCTACCTGTCTACTGGGGGGTCTAATCTGGGGATACTACCTGCCTACTGGGGGGGCGGGAGGGATAATCTGGTGGTACCACCTGTCTACTGGGGGGGTCTAATTTGGGGGTACTACCTGACTACTGGGGGGGGGGTCTAATCTGGGGGTACTGCCTGCCTACTGGGGGGGATAATCTGGGGGTACTACCTACCTACTGAGGGGGGCTAATCTGGGGATACTACCTACCTACTGAGGGGGGATAATCTGGGGGTACTACCTACCTACTGAGGGGGGATAATCTGGGGTTCTACCTGTCTACTGGGGGG
The DNA here is from genome assembly GCF_029499605.1 of Hyla sarda. Lineage (NCBI taxonomy): Eukaryota > Metazoa > Chordata > Amphibia > Anura > Hylidae > Hyla > Hyla sarda. Next base: position 51,925 of record NW_026608390.1, read on the forward strand.
TCTAATCTGGGGATACTACCTGCCTACTGGGGGGGCGGGAGGGATAATCTGGTGGTACCACCTGTCTACTGGGGGGGGTCTAATTTGGGGGTACTACCTGACTACTGGGGGGGGGTCTAATCTGGGGGTACTGCCTGCCTACTGGGGGGGATAATCTGAAGGTACTACCTGACTACTGGGGGGGGGTCTAATCTGGGGGTACTGCCGGCCTACTGGGGGGGGGGGGATAATCTGGGGGTACTACCTGAGTACTGGGGGGGGGTCTAATCTGGGGGTACTGCCTGCCTACTGGGGGGGGGATAATCTGGGGGTACTACCTGACTACTGGGGGGGGGGGTTAATCTGGGGGTACTGCCTGCCTACTGGGGGGGGGGGATAATCTGGGGGTACTACCTGCCTACTGGGGGGGCGGGAGAGATAATCTGGTGGTACCACCTGTCTACTGGGGGGGTCTAATTTGGGGGTACTACCTGACTACTGGGGGGGGGTCTAATCTGGGGGTACTGCCTGCCTACTGGGGGGGATAATCTGGGGGTACTACCTACCTACTGAGGGGGGCTAATCTGGGGATACTACCTACCTACTGAGGGGGGATAATCTGGGGGTACTACCTACCTACTGAGGGGGGATAATCTGGGGTTCTACCTGTCTACTGGGGGGTCTAATCTGGGGATACTACCTGCCTACTGGGGGGGCGGGAGGGATAATCTGATGGTACCACCTGTCTACTGGGGGGGTCTAATTTGGGGGTACTACCTGACTACTGGGGGGGGGTCTAATCTGGGGGTACTGCCTGCCTACTGGGGGGGATAATCTGAAGGTACTACCTGACTACTGGGGGGGGGGGGTCTAATCTGGGGGTACTGCCGGCCTACTGGGGGGGGGATAATTTGGGGGTACTACCTGAGTACTGGGGGGGGTCTAATCTGGGGGTACTGCCTGCCTACTGGGGGGGGGATAATCTGGGGGTACTACCTGACTACTGGGGGGGGGTCTAATCTGGGGGTACTGCCTGCCTACTGGGGGGGGGATAATCTGGGGGTACTACCTGTCTACTGGGGGGGTCTAATCTGGGGATACTACCTGCCTACTGGGGGGGCGGGAGGGATAATCTGTTGGTACCACCTGTCTACTGGGGGGGTCTAATTTGGGGGTACTGCCTGCCTACTGGGGGGGGGGGATAATCAGGGGGTACTACCTGTCTACTGGGGCGGTGTCTAATTTGTGGGTACGACCTGTCTACTGGCGGGGTCTAATTTGGGGGTACTATCTGTCTGCTGGGGGAGGGGTCTAATTTGGGGGTATTACCTGTTTAATGGGGGGTCTAATTTGGGGGTACTACCTGCCTAATGATACATTTTGATAATTTTTCATACTTAATATTTTGACCATATTTCATAATTCTTAACCCCTTAAGGACCAGAGCATTTTTTGCACATTTGACCACTGTCACTTTAAGAGTTAATAACTCTGAGATGCTTGTACTTATGAATTTTATTCCGAGATTGTTTTTTCGTGACAAATTCTACTTTATCCTAGTGTTACATTTTTGGCCATACTTAACCAAAGATATGTGACCAAAGTTGCTTTTCAACTCGAAAAGTAAATTGCGTTTGGTGCAAAAACACTTTAGTATACCTCCTATCAAATAAATGCACCAGACGTGAAAATATAAATAAAATAACAAGCTTTATTAAACATAGATAATAATAAAATAAAAAACATAAATATTGAGAATCAGCAATAGCCAGAAAAATGTGTAATGATCTAATAAAGACTATTCTCTTAAAGGTTTGCCATTACCAGTTAAACATATACTGCAGAACAGCACTGCGACATAAGGCACACATAGAAAAGGCAAACAAAAAATAAATGATAATAAGAGAAGAGAGAGAAAACGTGTACAGGTGATCTATTGGTGCACTGTGGGAGCCTGAGAAACCTAGAGAAAAAGGTGTGTTGATATGAGACCTGAAAAAATTAACAAGTGCATCAACAACAACATCACTGCACTAGGATAATACACCAGCCCTCGGAAGGGAAAAGAGGATAAACACGCTGCCACAGTGCATCCAGAGTCACCACGTTATACTCACATCAGAAATCACACACAACCCCTACGCCGTTTCGCTACTCCCTGACGAAGCGGGTAGCGAAACGGCGTATTTGATAGGAGGTATATTTTTGGCCATACTTGCATCATTTCTTGGTGAAAAATTCCAAAATGTTATGAAAAATTTGAAAAGTTTGCATTTTACTAACTTTGAAGCTTGTAAGGAAAATAGACATTCCAAATAAATGATATATTGATTCACATATACAATATGTCTACTTTATGTTGGGATCATACAGGGGATATCTTTATATTATTATATTTTATACAATATATTATGTTTCCATCATAAAGTTGAGATGTTTTTACTTTCGGAAGACATCAGAGGGCTTCAGAGTTCAGCAGCAATTTTCCAATTTTTCACAAAATTTTCAAAATCTGAATTTTTCAGAGACCAGTTCAGGTTTGAAGGGGATTTGAAGGGCCTTCATATTAGAAATACCCCACAAAGGACCCCATTATAAAAACTACACCCCTCAAAGTATTCAAAATGACATTCAGTAAGTTTGTTAACCCTTTAGGTGTTTCACAGGAATAGCAGCAAAGTGAAGGAGAAAATTCAAAACCTCAAATTTTTTACACTAACATGTTCTTGTAGACCCAGTTTTTGAATTTTAACAAGGGGTAAAAGGAGAGGAATCCCCCCAAATGTGTAACCCAATTTCTCTCGAGTAAGGAAATACCTCATATGTGTATGTAAAGTGTTCGGCGGGCGCAGTAGAGGGCTCAGAAGGGAAGGAGCAACAATGGGATTTTGGAGAGTGAATTTTGCTGAAATGGATTTTGGGGGGCATGTCACATTTAGGAAGCCCTTATGGTGCCAGAACAGCAGAAAACCCCACATGGCATACCATTTTGAAATCTACACCCCTCAAGGCACATAACAAGGGCAGGGGTTTACAGCAAGGACCCCCCACGACCATGTGAATGTACCCTGTAAACTGTACATTCACATGGGGGGGGCGGCAAAACTACAACTCCCAGCATGCCCAGACAGTCCAGACATGCTGGGAGTTGTGGTTCTGTAACATCTGGCCCTTCAGACGTTGCCAAACTACAACTCCCAGCATGCCTGGGCAGTCCAGGCATGCTGGGAGTTGTAGTTTTGCAACATCTGGAAGAGCACAGATTGGAGACCACTGCTCATACATTTGGGGCACCTTCAGGGCCGGCGTTAGGGCGGGGCAAACCAGGCAATTGCCTAGGGCCCCCATCCTCCAGGGGGCCCCCTGCCGGCTGCTCAGTAAGGGGGGCAACTGTTTTAAAGTGGCCGCAGCGTTTGCTGCTTGTTAAAGATTAGCAGCCCGGCCGTGGCCACTTTAAAACAGTGACCAGCTCAGGGCCCCGTGCCCGCAGGGGGCCCCCGTCACATTCGGGACATCCCTGTGTCCCGAAAAATCTTTTCAGGACACAAGGATGCCCCGTTTACCTCATAGCAGCCCTGAGATAACTTAAAAAATGCAGGGGCCGCTGGTAGGAAGCGCACACAGTGACGTCACTGACATCCCGTGCGTGCGCCCATAGCAACAGTACAGCGGAGCAGAGCAGTGAGGAGGACGCGCGGGTATGGTAAGTGACCTGCGGTCATCTTCAGTGTTCCGACCGCCGCTCTAGCAGTAGATCATGACCCCGGAGCGGTGGTCGGAACACTGAAGTGGGGCAGTAAACAGGCATACAGCCTCCAGCCATACACTGTATATGGCTGAATGCTGTATGTCTGTGGGGGAACTGTACTGCACCTAATGTGGGGGAACTGTATACTGCACCTAATGTGGGGAAACTGTATACTGTACCTAATGTGGGGGACTACTTTATACTGCACCTAATCTGGGGGAACTGTATACTGCACCTAATGTGGGGGACTACTTTATACTGCACCTAATCTGGGGGAACTGTATACTGCACCTAATGTGGGGGAAATGTATACTGCACCTAATGTGGGGGAACTGTATACTGCACCTAAGGTGGGGAACTACTTTATACTGCACCTAATGTGGGGGACTACTTTATACTGCACCTAATGTGGGGGAAATGTATACTGCACCTAATGTGGGGGAACTGTATACTGCACCTAATGTGGGGGAACTGTATACTGCACCTAATGTGGGGGGAAATGTATACTGCACCTAATGTGGGGGAAATGTATACTGCACCTAAGGTGGGGAACTACTTTATACTGCACCTAATGTGTGGGACTACTTTATACTGCACCTAATGTGGGGGACTACTGTATACTGCACCTAGTGTGGGGGAACTGTATACTGCACTTAATGTGGGGAACTACTGTATACTGCACCTAATGTGGGGTAACTACTGTATACTGCACCTAATGTGGGGGACTACTGTATACTGCACCTAATGTGGGGAACTACTTTATACTGCACCTAATGTGGGGGGACTACTGTATACTGCAACTTATGTGGGGGGACTACTGTATACTGCTCCTAATGTGTGGGACTACTGTATACTGCACCTAATGTGGGGGACTACTGTATACTGCACCTAATGTGGGGAACTACTTTATACTGCACCTAATGTGGGGGACTACTGTATACTGCACCTAATGTGGGGAACTACTTTATACTGCACCTAATGTGGGGGACTACTGTATACTGCACCTAATGTGGGGGACTACTGTATACTGCACCTAATGTGGGGAACTACTTTATACTGCACCTAATGTGGGGGACTACTGTATACTGCACTTAATGTGGGAACTACTGTATACTGCACCTAATGTGGGGGACTACTTTATACTACACCTAATGTGAGGGACTACTGTATACTGCACCTAATGTGTGAGACTACTTTATACTGCACCTAATGTGGGGGACTACTGTATACTGCACCTAATGTGGGGAACTACTTTATTCTGCACCTAATGTGGGGGACTACTGTATACTGCACCTAATGTGGGAACTACTGTATACTGCACCTAATGTGGGGGACTACTGTATACTGCACCTAATGTGGGGGACTACTGTATACTGCACCTAATGTGGGGGACTACTGTATACTGCACCTAATGTGGGGGACTACTTTATACTGCACCTAATGTGGGGGACTACTGTATACTGCACCTAGTGTGGGGGACTACTTTATACTGCACCTAATGTGGGGGACTACTGTATACTGCACCTAATGTGGGGAACTACTTTATTCTGCACCTAATGTGGGGGACTACTGTATACTGCACCTAATGTGGGAACTACTGTATACTGCACCTAATGTGGGGGACTACTGTATACTGCACCTAATGTTGGGGACTACTGTATACTGCACCTAATGTGTGAGACTACTTTATACTGCACCTAATGTGGGGGACTACTGTATACTGCACCTAGTGTGGGGGACTTCTTTATACTGCACCTAATGTGGGGGAACTACTGTATACTGCACCTAATGTTGGGGACTACTTTATACTGCACCTAATGTGGGGGAACTACTGTATACTGCACCTAATGTGGGGGAACTACTGTATACTGCACCTAATGTTGGGGACTACTTTATACTGCACCTAATGTGAGGGACTACTGTATACTGCACCTAATGTGAGGGACTACTGTATACTGCACCTAATGTGGGGGACTACTGTATACTGTACCTAATGTGGGGAACTACTTTACACTGCACTTAATGTGGGGGATTACTGTATACTGCACCTAATGTGGGGAACTACTGTATACTGCACCTAATGTGGGGGACTACTGTATACTGCACCTAATGTGGGGAACTACTGTATCCTGCACCTAATGTGGGGGACTACTTTATACTGCACCTAATGTGGGGTAACTACTGTATACTGCACCTAATGTGGGGAACTACGTTATACTGCACCTAATGTGACGGACTAGTGTATACTGCACCTAATGTGGGGAACTACTTTATCCTGCACCTAATGTGGGGGACTAATGTATACTGCACCTAATGTGGGGAACTACTGTATACTGCACCTAATGTGGGGGGACTAATGTATACTGCACCTAATGTGGGGGACTACTTTATACTGCACCTAATGTGGGGGACTACTTTATACTGCACCTAATGTGGGGAACTACTGTATACTGCACCTAATGTGGGGGACTACTTTTTACTGCACCTAATGTGGGGGACTACTGTATGTATACTGCACCAAATGTGGGGAACTACTTTATACTGCACCTAATGTGAGGGACTACTGTATACTGCACCTAATGTGGGGAACTACTGTCTACTGCATCTAATGTGTGGAACTACAATATACTGCACCTAATGTGGGGGGACTACTGTATAATGCATCTAATGTGTGGAACTACAATATACTGCACCTAATGTGGGGGGACTACTGTATAATGCTTCTAATGTGTGGAACTACAATATACTGCACCTAATGTGGGGGGACTACTTTATACTGCATCTAATGTGTGGAACTACAATATACTGCATCTAATGTGGGGGGACTACTGTATAATGCATCTAATGTGTGGAACTACAATATACTGCACCTAATGTGGGGGGCTACTGTATACTGCACCTAATGTGGGGGGACTACTGTATACTGCATCTAATGTGGGAGACTACTGTATACTGCACTTAATGTGAGGAACTACTTTATACTGCACCTAATGTGGAGGACTACTGTATACTGCACCTAATGTGGGGAACTACTGTATACTGCATCTAATGTGGGGGACTACTGTATACTGCATCTAATGTGGGGGGATTACTGTATACTGCATCTAATGTGTGGAACTACAATATACTGCACCTAATGTGGGGAACTATTTTATACTGCACCTAATGTGGAGGAACTACTGTATACTGCACCTAATGTGGGGAACTACTTTATACTGCACCTAATGGGGGGGACTAATGTATACTGAACCTAATGTGGGGGACTACTTTATACTGCACCTAATGTGGGGGACTACTGTATACTGCACCTAATGTGGGGAACTACTGTATACTGCACCTAATGTGGGGGACTGCTGTATACTGCACCTAATGTGGGGAACTACTTTTTACTGCACCTAATGTGGGGAATTACTGTATACTGCACCTAATCTGGGGAACTACTTTATACTGCACCTAATGTTGGGGACTATACTGCACCTAATATGGGGGTACTATACTGTCTACCTAATGTGTGGGAGCTATACTCTTTACCTAATGTTGGGGACTACTTTATACTGCACCTAATGTTGGATACTACTTTATACTGCACCTAATGTGAGGGACTACTGTATACTGCACCTAATGTGTGAGACTACTTTATACTGCACCTAATGTGGGGGACCACTGTATACTGCACCTAATGTGGGGAACTACTTTTTACTGCACCTAATGTGGGGAATTACTGTATACTGCACCTAATCTGGGGAACTACTTTATACTGCACCTAATGTTGGGGACTATACTGCACCTAATATGGGGGTACTATACTGTCTACCTAATGTGTGGGAGCTATACTCTTTACCTAATGTTGGGGACTACTTTATACTGCACCTAATGTTGGATACTACTTTATACTGCACCTAATGTGAGGGACTACTGTATACTGCACCTAATGTGTGAGACTACTTTATACTGCACCTAATGTGGGGGACTACTGTATACTGCACCTAATGTGGGGAACTACTTTACACTGCACCTAATGTGGGGGACTACTCTATTCTGCACCTAATGTGGGGAACTACTGTATACTGCACCTATTGTGGGGAACTACTGTATACTGCACCTAATGTGGGGAACTACTTTACACTGCACCTAATGTGGGGGACTACTCTATTCTGCACCTAATGTGGGGAACTACTGTATACTGCACCTAATGTGGGGGACTACTGTATACTGCACCTAATGTGGGGAACTACTGTATCCTGCATCTAATGTGGGGGACTACTTTATACTGCACCTAATGTGAGGTAACTACTGTATACTTCACCTAATATGGGGAACTACGTTATACTGCACCTAATGTGGCGGACTACTGTATACTGCACCTAATGTGGGGAACTACTTTATACTGCACCTAATGCGGGGGACTACTGTATGTATACTGCACCTAATGTGGGGAGACTACTGTATACTGCACCTAATGTGGGGGACTACTGTATGTATACTGCACCTAATGTGGAGGACTACTGTATACTGCACCTAATGTGGGGGACTACTGTATGTATACTGCACCTAAAGTGAGGGACTAATGTATACTTCACCTAATGTGAGGGACTACTTTATACTGCACCTAATGTGGGGAACTACTTTATACTGCACCTAATGTGGGGTACTAATGTATACTGCACCTAATGTGGGGGACTACTTTATACTGCACCTAATGTGGGGGACTACTTTATACTGCACCTAATGTGGGGAACTACTGTATACTACAACTAATGTGGGGGACTGCTGTATACTGCACCTAATGTGGGGAACTACTTTTTACTGCACCTAATGTGGGGGACTACTGTATGTATACTGCACCAAATGTGGGGAACTACTTTATACTGCACCTAATGTGAGGGACTACTGTATACTGCACCTAATGTGGGGAACTACTGTATACTGCATCTAATGTGGGGGGACTACTGTCTACTGCATCTAATGTGTGGAACTACAATATACTGCACCTAATGTGGGGGACTACTGTATACTGCATCTAATGTGGGGGGACTACTGTATAATGCATCTAATGTGTGGAACTACAATATACTGCACCTTATGTGGGGGAATACTGTATACTGCACCTAATGTGGGGGGACTACTGTATACTGCATCTAATGTGGGAGACTACTGTATACTGCACTTAATGTGAGGAACTACTTTATACTGCACCTAATGTGGGGGACTACTGTATACTGCACCTAATGTGGGGAACTACTGTATACTGCATCTAATGTGGGGGACTACTGTATACTGCATCTAATGTGGGGGGACTACTGTATACTGCATCTAATGTGTGGAACTACAATATACTGCACCTAATGTGGGGAACTATTTTATACTGCACCTAATGTGGAGGAACTACTGTATACTGCATCTAATGTGGGGGACTACTGTATACTGCACCTAATGTAAGGGACTACGGTATACTGCAACTAAAGTGGGGAACTAATTTATACTGCACCTAATGTGGGGGACTACTGTATACTGCACCTAATGTGGGGAACTACTGTATACTGCACCTAATGTGGGGGACTACTTTATACTGCACCTAATGTGGGGGACTACTTTATACTGCACCTAATGTGGGGAACTACTGTATACTGCACCTAATGTGGGGGACTGCTGTATACTGCACCTAATGTGGGGAACTACTTTTTACTGCACCTAATGTGGGGGACTACTGTATGTATACTGCACCAAATGTGGGGAACTACTTTATACTGCATCTAATGTGTGGAACTACAATATACTGCACCTAATGTGGGGAACTATTTTATACTGCACCTAATGTGGAGGAACTACTGTATACTGCATCTAATGTGGGGGACTACTGTATACTGCACCTAATGTAAGGGACTACGGTATACTGCAACTAAAGTGGGGAACTAATTTATACTGCACCTAATGTGGGGGACTACTGTATACTGCACCTAATGTGGGGAACTACTGTATACTGCACCTAATGTGGGGGACTACTTTATACTGCACCTAATGTGGGGGAACTACTGTATACTGCACCTAATGTGGGGGGACTACTGTATACTGAACCTAATGTGGGGGACTACTGTATACTGCATCTAATGTGGGGGGACTACTGTATACTGGACCTAATGTGGGGGACTACTTTATACTGCACCTAATGTGGGGGACTACTATATACTGCACCTAATGTGGGGAACTACTGTATACTGCACCTAATGTGGGGAACTACTTTATACTGCACCTAATGTGGAGGACTACTGTATACTGCACCTAATGTGGGGAACTACGCTATACTGCACCTAATGTTGGGTACTACCGTATACTGCACCTAATGTGGGGGAACTACTGTATACGGCACCTAATGTGCGGAACTACTTTATACTGCACCTAATGTGGGGGACTACTGTATACTGCACCTAATGTGGGGGGACTACTGTATACTGCACTTAATGTGGGGGGACTACTGTATACTGCACCTAATGTGGGGGACTACTGTATACTGCACCTAATGTGGGGAACTTTTTTATATTGCACCTAATGTGAGGGACTACTGTATACCACACCTAATGTGGGGAACTACTTTATACTGCACCTAATGTGGGGGACTACTGTATACTGCACCTAATGTGGGGAACTACTTTATACTGCACCTAATGTGGGGGACTACTGTATACTGCACCTATTGTGGGGGGACTACTGTATACTGCACCTAATGTGGGGAACTACTTTATACTGCACCTAATGTGGGGGACTAATGTATACTGCACCTAATGTGTGGGACTACTGTATACTGCACCTAATGTGGGGGGACTACTTTATACTGCACCTAATGTGGGGAACTACTGTATACTGCACCTAATGTGGGGGACTGCTGTATACTGCACCTAATGTGGGGAACTACTTTTTACTGCACCTAATGTGGGGGGACTACTGTATACTGCACCTAATGTGGGGGATTACTGTATACTGCACCTAATGTGGCGGAACTACTGTATACTGCACCTAATGTGGGGGAACTACTGTATACTGCACCTAATGTGGGGGAACTACTGTATACTGCACCTAATGTGGGGGGATTACTGTATACTGCACCTAATGTGTGGGACCATACTGCACCTAATGTGGGGGAACTATACTGCACCTTATATGGGGGAACTATACTGCACCTAATGTGGGGGACTATACTGCACCCAATATGGGGGTAACTATACTGCCAACCTATTGTGGGGGAGCTATACTCTTTACCTAATGTTGGGGGTACTATACTGTCTACCTAATGTGGGGGATCATACTGCTTACCTAATGTGGGGGACTATACAAAAATATAAAATTGTACTATTCTGATCCCTATAACTCTTATTTTTCTGTATATGGGGATGTATGAGGTCATTTTTTGCGCTGTGATTTGTAGTTTTTATCGGTACTGTTTTTGTTTTGATGGGACTTCTCAATTGCTTTTTAGATATTTTTTATAGTATTTGAAGTGACCAAAAATGTTCAAATCTGGTTAGTGCACCATTATGACTTTTGGGGCCCTCCTTTTGATTTTGCCTAGGGCCACGCTGAGCCTAAATCCGCCCCTGGGCATCTTACTCTACTACTTTGTTTCTCACTGACATATAAAACGCTGATCTATAATAAATTCCCCACTTTGTCTATTATTATAACAATAATTACATTAATCGGAATATTTGTCAAATAAAAATGTTTATTCATCTTTTCCAGTGTTCATACATACAGGTTGGTGAAGAATACCCATAGTATACTGGTGATGACGTTAATGACACCTCTTATCTCGGGGATATTGACAATTAGGATGGCAATGGTGACCCGTCCCAGGAACTGTCTGACCGAGTTAATATAGTCCATCGGTCCGGTGATGCTGGTCACTATCCCCCTTGGCATAACCCACGTCAGAAGCTGAAGTGTGATGGCGATCCAGGTGAGCCTGTCACTGATGAAGCCGATCCAGCTGATGGCGGTGGGGTTACAGATCACGTAGAGAAGCTCTATAGTGCTGCCGGTGCTAATCCAGGTCACCAACTCATTGACTGGGTTCATCCAGGCAAGCAGGGAACTGCTGGTGATGGTGGGGATCCAGAATACCAATTCAGTGGTGGTGTCTATCCAGGACAGCAGGTCACTGATGGTACTAGCAAACGAGATCAGATCGTCAACAGCATCTATGAACCGGTCCAGCAGGTTGTTATCGATGGGGATATAGCATAGCAGGGAGATGATCAGGTCACCATAAGTGCTGATCCAGCCAAGATAGTTTTTGATGATGGCCGCCCCGCTCTGCAGGTTGTTGGTAATGGAATCCCAGCTGATCGTGTCGCTGCTGGCAGTGGTGTCATTACTCCCCAGGACAGGGGTGATCTTTCTGGTCCTGGTCCTGGTCCAGATGGGACACTTCATGTCGCTGCTGGCAGAGGTTTGATTACTCACCAGGACAGGGATGATCTTTCTGATCCTGGTCCTCGTCCAGATGGGACACTTCATGTCGCTGCTGGTAGTATTCAAGCTGGGCAGATCTCTGATGGTATCGTTCTGCCCTTGCAGGTGGCTGGAGGTGATATTCCGGCTCGGTTGGTTGCTGGTGATTTCAAACCAGAAACTCGGGCCGGTGGTGAAGAGGGAACCCAGGAGGATGGTAACTGTCCAGCACATGCTACAGGCCAAATTGACCTCATCCCTGCTGATGTGGTCCCCTCGAATCATGATAAAATAAAAAGCGCAAGGAAACAATATAGAAACACTAGTGCTCGCTAGATTGCAGTCCTCAGAGTAAGGCCTCTGGGGCTCTGCACCTCTTTTTCCAGCTATCACCATTTGTGAAGTCACATGTGTGATGTCATACGGAATGTCACTGCTCTGAGGACAGGTGTAGACATGGACATTTACATCCATTTGTTTTATAGGGTGAAATAAGCTTTTTATTATTAAATAAAGGTATAGAAAACTCTGGGTGTAGGGTGTTTTTTGGGGGGGGGGCGGTGACTTTATACTGAGGACTGGGTATTTGGGTGGGAAGGAACGTCACTTTATAACATAGAAGACAAATAAATAGAATATACAAATATAAATACAGATATTAGTAAAATTCTGACAAAGTCCATCGTCATCTACAGATTTGGGTGTTCTGGCAGGAGGATTCCTCATTTTTGAGAATAGGAGGAGGAGGAAAGTGATGGTGGGGGAAGAATACACAGCTCCCGGATTGATCAGAACACTACAGCTCTGCTTCATTGGGAGTAGTCACCTGCACCCCAATCCTCATGTTTCTTTTTTCCCCCTATATATTGCAACTTATTCTTTCTACATACATACCGTATTTTTCGTCCTATAGGACGCACCGGCGTATAAGACGCACCCAATTTTTAGGGGCAAAATCTAAAAAAATAAAGATTTTGAACCCAATAGTGGTCTTCAACCTGTGGACCTCCAGATGTTGCAAAACTACAACTCCCAGCATGCCCGGACAGCCGTTGGCTGTCCAGGCATGCTGGGAGTTGTAGTTTTACAACATCTGGAGGTCCGCAGATTTAAGACCACTGCATAGGAGGTAATACTCACGTGTCCCCGCCGCTCCGGACCCGTCACCGCTGCCCTGGATGTCGCTCCATCGCTGTCGCCGTGTCCCCGTCGCTCCGGAACGTCTCTGCTGCCGGCCGAGTATCCTCGCTCTCCGTCGCCGTCATCACGTTGTTACGCACGTACGCGACAACGTGATGACGAGGAAGGAGAGCGCCGGCATACAGGGGATCCCTGAACGGAGAAGACACCGAGGAGGCAGGTAAGGTCCCTCCCGGTGTCCTGTAAGCACTAACCCGGCTATTCAGTCTTGCTGTTCGGGACCGCCGCGGTGAAATCGTGGCGGTCCCGAACAGCCCGACTGAACAGCCGGGTTAGTGTCACTTTCCCTTCAGACGCGGCGGTCAGCTTTGATCGCCGCGTCTGAAGGGTTAATACAGGGCATCACCGCGATCGGTGATGTCCTGTATTAGCCGCGGATCCCGGCCGTTGGTGGCCGCAGGGACCGCCGCGAAAGGGGTGTATTCGCCGTATAAGACGCACCGACTTTTTCCCCCCAGTTTTGGGGAAGAAAAAGTGCGTCTTATACGGCGAAAAATACAGTACCTACAAACGCCAAAAGCATAACACATTGTAACTGCGACACCAAATAAAGTACAAATCGATGTATGAAAATATATATTTTTTATTAATAAAAGAACATGATTCTAAAAATGTACATAATAGACGCAATAAAATAAATATATATCAATATATGTTAAAAAATTTGGCTGCAAATAATGGCTACAGGTACGGTATTTATAGAATAGGGACCCAATAGAAAAGGAATAACACACCTGTCCAAATAGTAAGCCGCTGGGTCGGAAGTGACGTTGGACACCGCGGCACTCGTGTGATGGAGCACGCAACGCGCATTCACATTATAGAGCTTGTGCGGCCACGAAAACATGGCCACAGTCACTCATACTGCGCATGCGTGCACGAAAAAATTCTAGGGGGAAAGACAAGCTTCCCCAAAATGGCCGCAGATCGCCGCTAATAGAGGGATATACAAAATAAGCTGAACATCGGACCCAGGGCTAAATAATACAAAGAATGAAAATCTATAGTGGGAGAACTGACTGTGGACTGTGAAGGCAATAACATGGCTATAAATAATGCAAATACATTAGAGATAATAGCAATAATAATAATAATCCGGGGGCATATGAAAGCATAAAAAAATGACAAGGATGTGATCACATGTATAATGGTAAAACAAATAAATAGTGCATGCAACATATACAACAAGGAAAAAAATATTTTTGTAAAAAAATATATTTATAGAAGTTTATAACTGAATATTGATTAGTGTGCAGGAATGATGTATACTAAAACCAAATGGATAGGAGCAGCGCCTGCAGAGTGCAAGAATATATAGAGCATGCAATACAAAAGATATAAAAAGTGCAGAGATATAGTGCATATGGTACAAAGCATACCGTTTTTTTTGCCGTATAAGATGCACTTTTTCTTCCCCAAAACTGGGCGGGGAAAGTTGGTGCATCTTATACGGCGAATACACACCTATCGTGGTGGTCCCTGCGGCCATCAATGGCCGGGACCCACGTCTAATACAGGACATCACCGATCGCGATGATGCCCTGTATTAACCCTTCAGACGCGGCGATCAAAGCTGACCGTCGTGTCTGAAGCGAAAGTGACACTAACCCGGCTGCATTGGGAGGGACCTTATCGGCCTCCTCGGTGTCTGCTCCGTGCCCGGTTCCCCTGCATGAACGGCGCTCTCCTTTGTCGTCATCACGTCGTCGCTCCAATACGCGATGGCGGCGACGGAGAGCGAGGATACCAGGCAGCAGAGACATTCCAGAGCGAAGGGCACACCCCGGGGACGTGTCGACAGCGATGGAGGGCGACATCCAGGGCAGCGGTGACGAGCGGTGACCGGTCCGGAGCGGCGGGGACACGAGAGTATTACCTCCTATACCAGTAGTCCTCAACCTGCGGACCTCCAGATGTTGCAAAACTACAACTCCTGGCATGCCCGGACAGCCAACGGCTGTACTTTACATTGTATTCTAGATTTTCCTCATTTAAAATTGGGTGCGTCTTATATGCCGGAGCGTCCTATAGGGCGAAAAATACGGTAAGTAATTATAAAAAAAAAAAAATAATTATTATTGAAAAATGGTATTAAAAATTATTTTTGGTCGGTGCTCAATCGGATAGCGAGCCTACCTAACTAACCTCTAACTAAACTCCTATTCCCTACTCCATCCTGTAACCTATCTAGGCAGTCTGAGTTATGCCATATACTGCCGCGTAGGAGTACACCTGAAAAATAGAGGGCAAAACTCATAATGAGAACAAAGCGCTATCAACCCGCACAATAACCCCGTGGCCAATGACTGCAATGCATCCTGCCATACATACTACGGAATGGGGTACAGTGCACATAACACCGACTTCCCAGCACCCCTATTTCCTAACCACCTATGCTGGCACACCACAATGTGACATTGAGCAACAGCCTCAATGCTACGGGAATGACCAGATATAGTGGACGAATCGCTATAAAGAATTTAACAAGAATACGTACATGTTAGACAACTTACCAGTGAGTGCCGCCCCCTAACAATGACAACGGCCGATCCCGTTGGATCCTTGACATGTGGAAGCAAAGCTTGCAATACTCAAGCTTAGTAACACTTGTGGGACTCGGGAGAATACCGAATGATGATAACCTGACAATAACCTTCATCTGCTATACATTATCAATACGTAACTATTCGCATCCCTGCAAAGTTATTGTAACTAGGGCCATGCACCTGCATGTAATTCCCCTAAACCTTAGGAAACCATGACAACTGAAGGACGACACAGCCTCTAATGTTAAGCTGTCCTGATGTCCCAATGGGGAACTACCTAAAGCGTCAACTAACCAAGCAACTAACTAACCCAGCCGACGGCTAGAGGGCTTGCGAACCACCCTCTTGTGCACTCACCAGGGTAGATTTGATGGCATGGAATGCAAACAATGACGCCCCGTCAGAGCAAGACCGCGTGATATTACGCTGGATACCTGACAGAAATACTTTGATAGAATTATGCTGGATGCAAAGAAGAGTGGCAAAACCCGATAAATGCAAATAGGAATAAAATGGCACATGAGACATCCTCTAAGTATCTAATGTAAAACATTGTGAAAGTATTCTAGGCTACACGTTGGAAGCTCTCAATGAGCTGCAGACGTGAAAAGTCCCAGAGAACAGCCCTATGCCCGTATACACAACTTCAAGTGCTAACAACGTGTATACACAAAAGACTACGTAATCACCAACCTAATCCTGTGTCAGGTTACTACTGTAACCAACCTGTGGACGTTAACGGCAATGAAACCACTTATGCAGCAACATGATGATGAGACTCAACCAACATGTGACCACTATCATCGTCAACCTAAGTCAAGACAAACAAAACCGAGCACACAGAACCAAGCTATGTCCCTAGTGCTAAGTAAACATATGGACACATGATGACGTTGCCGTCGACCTGAAGTTGTGTCAGGTCGCAACTGAACCAATCTGTAGACGAGACAGGCCAGAACATGAATAAAAGATTCAACCAAATCTGTAACTAACAGTATGACCGCCACCCTGAACCAAAACAGGTCGTAACCATAATACACCTATAGACATGGCAATTAAGAATGGAAACATAAAGCTATCCCTGTAGCATAACCCAGCTACTGAAAAAACATAATGTATACAAAATATTATCGCCAACCCAAAGTCGTGTCAGGTTGTACCCAGACTGACCTGCAGATGTGACTGATCTAGCCGAATTAAAGCCTCAACCAACATATATGACTACAAGTATCGATGTCCACATGAAACCAAGACAGGTTGTGACCACGATTGACTTATAGCCGTGACAAATCATATTGGAAAATAAAGCTATATTACTGTGCATAACCCCACAACTGAAAAACACTACGTATAACAACATAGACGCCAACCTGAAATCGTGTCAGGTAGTACCCGGACTGACCTGTAGATATGATTGATCCAGCCGCATTTAAAAAGCCTCAACCAATATAGATAACTATAAGTATCGACATCAACCTGAAGCAGAGACAGGTCGTAAGCCTGCTTGACCTGTCGACTTAGCAAGTAATAAACCGAACCCCAGCTATAATTTTCGTCCATGTTAACAAAATGGTAACCCATAGAATTATCTGTGCAGATTTGCCCAAAGCCATGAAACCCGCGCAGTATCACAGACACGGGTGTATGGTCTAAATACCGTAACATAGTACAGCAAAATATCATGAAACGAGTACCTAATGAACCTATGAATCTATACCGAATAGAACAATCCTGCCCCAAAAATATATGCCTTGCATGACTTCTTGATCCACACGCAGACCATAAAATATAACGTGAGCCCGGCATAATCATCAAGGCCAGATGCACCTCACTAACACTACAACCACATGCTCAAACAACTCACGACCATATACACAGTCAAAACTATACGGGCATATGTATAAAGCTTTGAGCGCGTACACCGAACAGACTATAAACGTGTGGCTAGAAAAACTACACAAGCGAGCATATGCACTGAACAAACTATATAAACAGATAGACAGAGCAACTTATCCGCACAGACAGGAATAATGAGTATATCACCGCTTATGTGTCGTAACGTTGTTGTTCTGAAGGCGTGTCAGTAACAACAATTATGCCATGTATCCCCCTGCAGACGTGGCAGGTATAATAGGTATACACAATCTGAGTGTCGTAACGTCGTTGCTCTGAAGGCGTGTCAGTAACAACAATTGTGCAACGTAACGCCCTGCAGATGTGGCAGGCATGATGGGTATACCCCACCTATGTGTCGTAATGTCATTGCTCTGAAGACGTGTCAGTAACAACAACTATGCAATGTATCCCCCTGCAGACGTGGCAGGTATAATGGGTATACACCACCTATGTGTCGTAATGTCGTTGCTCTGAAGACGTGTCAGTAACAACGACTATGCAGTGTATCCCCCTGCAGACGTGGCAGGTATAATGGGTATACACTACCTATGTGTCGTGTTATTGTTGTGCTGAAGGCGTGTCAGTAACAATAATGCAACGTACCCCCCCCTGCTGGCGTGGCAGGCAAAATGGGTATACACCACCTGTAACGCGTTATTGTTCTGAAGACGTGTCAGTAACAACTACACCATGTATCTCCCTGCCTATATACAGATGTACAGAACGACTATGTGCGAAATTGTTGAATAACAGCTTTGCGTGGCTGTACCACCAAACTAGATGACCGTATACTCAGGCCAACTATGCGTGTATGCACCATCAAAGCAAACGCACATGTGGCCAATCACAACCGATGACAAAGAATATGCATGCATGTAGTAACTATTAAGACCACGTACCTGCGCACAGGGCAACACCCCATGCGCTGTCCGAGCATGTGCGCGGCACAAACGCCACGAGTGCGCGAACCTCACAAACCCACAGTGCACGTACCGCACACATGTCACAAGCGCACGCACAGCATGAACCCCATGAACACACAAATAATCCAACCCAACAAGCATGTACAGTGTAAATCCTACGAGCGTGAGAAACCCATAGATCTACAAATGTGTGTACAGTACAATTCCTACAAGCGCGTGTACAGTATGAATCCTACAAGCATGTGTACAGCATATCCTACTAGTGTGTGTACAGCAAAATTCCTACAAGTGTGTGTACAGCATAAATCCTACAAGCATGTACAAGCATGTGTACAGTATAAATGGTACAAGCATGAATCTTAAAAGTATGCACAAGCGTGTGTACAGTATAAATCCTACAAGCGAGTGAACAGTATAAACGCCACAAGCATGTGTACAGCATGAATCCTACGAGCGTGTGTACAGAGTACAGTATAAATCCTACAAATGTGTGTATAGTATGAATGCTACGAACGTGTGTACAGCACTTATGAGGGCATGTGCACAGAACAACTATATGGCTGTATGCGCAGAATTATTGGAGCGAACAAATTATATGAGTATGCACAAAAACAACTATATGCAGTGACCAACTATATATGCAGTGACCAACTATATATGCAGTGACCAACTATATGTGCAGTGACCAACTATATATGCAGTGACCAACTATATATGCAGTGACCAACAATATATGCAGTGACCAACTCTATATGCAGTGACCAACTCTATATGCAGTGACCAACTATATATGCAGTCACCAACTATATGTGCAGTGACCAACTATATATGCAGTGACCAACTATATATGCAGTGACCAACAATATATGCAGTGACCAACTCTATATGCAGTGACCAACTCTATATGCAGTGACCAACTATATATGCAGTCACCAACTATATATGCAGACCAACTATATATGCAGTGACCAACAATATATGCAGTGACCAACAATATATGCAGTGACCAACAATATATGCAGTGACCAACGATATATGCAGTGACCAACTATATATGCAGTGACCAACTATATATGCAGTGACCAACAATATACGCAGTGACCAACTATATATGCGGTGACCAACAAATATGCAGTGACCAACTATATGGCCGTGTACGAAGATTGAATTATAAGAGCGTGTACACCGACGACTATATGACCATATAGCATAGAATAATGAAGCGTGTGCCCGGCTACATTACCGTCTGTGTGCACAGAATTACTATAAGAGCGTACTTATAAGGCAATTTGTA
>NW_026608391.1:0-71871 GCF_029499605.1 Hyla sarda
CATCAGTGCAGCAATGCTTATTCAATACCGCCAGCAGATGGAGACACTGGGGGATAATTTTCTAAGGATTTATACTGATTTTTCCTGTCTGAATTTGTCGCACAGAAAGTTGCAGGCCAAATATGTGTGACATTTCTGCGACTTTAGCTTCTAGAGCATTTTTACAACATTATACATAGGTGCTGAATACATAAAAAGCGACTGTTCAGCGACAGACAAGTCGCATCGGCTGAAAGTAGGCCAGAATGTCAGTCCATGTTGGAGCAGGTTTAGATACAGTCTAAAGCATAGATCTCAAAGTCTGTGCACAGAATTTAGCAAGGGCCTCGCACCTTCTGATGCATCAGGTAGGTGCACAATAGCATAGCCTAACCCTCTGTACTTTGGTCTATATTGATGCGGGACATAGACAGCCAGCTGATGACCAATCCATTAGTGCAATGGATGGCTGGAAGCATTTGTCTTTGCCTTTGCAATACCACAGAAGCAATGCATGGTCAATGTACAGCAATGACACACCTGTGTGAACAGCCAGGAGACCCCCCCCCCCCCATGTTATGTTACATAGTTACATAGTTAGTACGGTCGAAAAAAGACATATGTCCATCAAGTTCAACCAGGGAATTAAGGGGTAGGGGTGTGGCGCGATATTGGGGAAGGGATGAGATTTTATATTTCTTCATAAGCATTAATCTTATTTTGTCAATTAGGAACATTCAGCACCCACCCGCTATCAAGGCAGCTGCCTATCATGTCATGCCCTACCTGCACAGGTGTGCTGGCTACTCAAATGATCCAATTAAGGAGGCCATTTAGTCAGCAGCAGCAGAAGTCCTGTGCCTGGACGCTCCAACAGGGGCCAGACACAAGCAGAAGCAGCAGAAGCAGCAGCAGCACCACCTTTTGTTTTTTGGCTGCAGCAGCAGCAAGGCCCACAGGGCTGGCTAGCTGGCTAGCCAGCAAGCAGGTAGCAATGAAAGTAGGAATCTTTCTTTTTAACCCTGTAAGGGGGTGGTGCACTGTACCCGAAGATACTGCCATATCGGGTCAATGCATAGGGCGACGGAAGCAAGCTTCGAAATCGGCCCCCGTTCTCAAAAATCCATTTAATATATGGTCCCCAGATAGGGGACGTATCAGATATTAAACTGATAAGAACAGATACTACACTTGATCTTAGCCAAAAGGCCGAGAAGCGATAACCGTGAAAGGGGCGGGCCCAACAAGGTCCCCTTCATGGGCACTATCACTGCTTGCTGTCAGGGAGGCTGCCAGACAATTTTCCATGCACACTCTGGGCTGGGGGGCAGTCAACCACCAGTACACACAGCAGAACCTAAACCCATACCATTATTGCTAAGCAGCAAGACAGGGGCCCATTGCACTCCCACGGGGCCTTTTTAAATGCAATCCATAACCCGGATTTGCCAGGAACCCTTCTTACTCCTCCTACTTGCATGTGACACTGGGCTTAGGATCTGCATAGGAAACACACACACAAGCACACACCTACCTTTGTTGCCTGCAGATGCCTCCTTGGCTGTCCCCAAACGGTATCAAACCAACACCCACGGGAAGCTGTAAGCATAGAGGACATGCCTGCACCCCATTGGACTTACCTGTGTGGGTTAAATCCGGGTTATTTGACAACCTATGGCGGTGATGGTTCTGCTCAGGCAGAGCAGTGCTGATGCTCCTCATAAAGCTGTCGCTGCTGTGAAGGTTCTAGGTGACATCACAAATCCCTATGGTTACATACACAACAAAGCTGGGTTGTTGTTGTTTACACTCTGCAAGGCCTGTGGAAGTGAGTGACATCATAGCACTGTAGTTCTGAGGGTTCAAGATGGATGCAACAATCTCCTGTTGCTTCTATGAAGGCCGTAATAGACGACATCACCAAACAGCTCCATAGTCACATACACAGCAAAGGAGAGATGTTGTTTACACCTAGTGATGTCAGTGGTATTGAGTGACATCACAGCACAGTGCTAAGGCTCCTGGGCCTGGACACAGCAGCGGCTGCAATATCTCAACGGAGAATACGTTTATATCTATGTGTGTGTGTGCGCATATATATATATATATATATATATATATATATATTTCTCCGCCGAAATCACTTTTAAACCCATTTCCACCTTTTTTTCCCTTCTCTTCCTCTTACTTTTTTTTCACGTTTTTTTACGTTTTTCTCCTTTTCGCCTCTTTTCTGGGCGTATTATTCTTCTTTTTCTTCTTTTTTTTCGTCTAATGCATACCCCATCAGTGCAGCAATGCTTATTCAATACCGCCAGCAGATGGAGACACTGGGGGATAATTTTCTAAGGATTTATACTGATTTTTCCTGTCTGAATTTGTCGCACAGAAAGTTGCAGGCCAAATATGTGTGACATTTCTGCGACTTTAGCTTCTAGAGCATTTTTACAACATTATACATAGGTGCTGAATACATAAAAAGCGACTGTTCAGCGACAGACAAGTCGCATCGGCTGAAAGTAGGCCAGAATGTCAGTCCATGTTGGAGCAGGTTTAGATACAGTCTAAAGCATAGATCTCAAAGTCTGTGCACAGAATTTAGCAAGGGCCTCGCACCTTCTGATGCATCAGGTAGGTGCACAATAGCATAGCCTAACCCTCTGTACTTTGGTCTATATTGATGCGGGACATAGACAGCCAGCTGATGACCAATCCATTAGTGCAATGGATGGCTGGAAGCATTTGTCTTTGCCTTTGCAATACCACAGAAGCAATGCATGGTCAATGTACAGCAATGACACACCTGTGTGAACAGCCAGGAGACCCCCCCCCCCCCCCCCATGTTATGTTACATAGTTACATAGTTAGTACGGTCGAAAAAAGACATATGTCCATCAAGTTCAACCAGGGAATTAAGGGGTAGGGGTGTGCCGCGATATTGGGGAAGGGATGAGATTTTATATTTCTTCATAAGCATTAATCTTATTTTGTCAATTAGGAACATTCAGCACCCACCCGCTATCAAGGCAGCTGCCTATCATGTCATGCCCTACCTGCACAGGTGTGCTGGCTACTCAAATGATCCAATTAAGGAGGCCATTTAGTCAGCAGCAGCAGAAGTCCTGTGCCTGGACGCTCCAACAGGGGCCAGACACAAGCAGAAGCAGAAGCAGCAGAAGCAGCAGCAGCACCACCTTTTGTTTTTTGGCTGCAGCAGCAGCAAGGCCCACAGGGCTGGCTAGCTGGCTAGCCAGCAAGCAGGTAGCAATGAAAGTAGGAATCTTTCTTTTTAACCCTGTAAGGGGGTGGTGCACTGTACCCGAAGATACTGCCATATCGGGTCAATGCATAGGGCGACGGAAGCAAGCTTCGAAATCGGCCCCCGTTCTCAAAAATCCATTTAATATATGGTCCCCAGATAGGGGACGTATCAGATATTAAACTGATAAGAACAGATACTACACTTGATCTTAGCCAAAAGGCCGAGAAGCGATAACCGTGAAAGGGGCGGGCCCAACAAGGTCCCCTTCATGGGCACTATCACTGCTTGCTGTCAGGGAGGCTGCCAGACAATTTTCCATGCACACTCTGGGCTGGGGGGCAGTCAACCACCAGTACACACAGCAGAACCTAAACCCATACCATTATTGCTAAGCAGCAAGACAGGGGCCCATTGCACTCCCACGGGGCCTTTTTAAATGCAATCCATAACCCGGATTTGCCAGGAACCCTTCTTACTCCTCCTACTTGCATGTGACACTGGGCTTAGGATCTGCATAGGAAACACACACACAAGCACACACCTACCTTTGTTGCCTGCAGATGCCTCCTTGGCTGTCCCCAAACGGTATCAAACCAACACCCACGGGAAGCTGTAAGCATAGAGGACATGCCTGCACCCCATTGGACTTACCTGTGTGGGTTAAATCCGGGTTATTTGACAACCTATGGCGGTGATGGTTCTGCTCAGGCAGAGCAGTGCTGATGCTCCTCATAAAGCTGTCGCTGCTGTGAAGGTTCTAGGTGACATCACAAATCCCTATGGTTACATACACAACAAAGCTGGGTTGTTGTTGTTTACACTCTGCAAGGCCTGTGGAAGTGAGTGACATCATAGCACTGTAGTTCTGAGGGTTCAAGATGGATGCAACAATCTCCTGTTGCTTCTATGAAGGCCGTAATAGACGACATCACCAAACAGCTCCATAGTCACATACACAGCAAAGGAGAGATGTTGTTTACACCTAGTGATGTCAGTGGTATTGAGTGACATCACAGCACAGTGCTAAGGCTCCTGGGCCTGGACACAGCAGCGGCTGCAATATCTCAACGGAGAATACGTTTATATCTATGTGTGTGTGTGCGCATATATATATATATATATATATATATATATATATATATATATTTCTCCGCCGAAATCACTTTTAAACCCATTTCCACCTTTTTTTCCCTTCTCTTCCTCTTACTTTTTTTTCACGTTTTTTTACGTTTTTCTCCTTTTCGCCTCTTTTCTGGGCGTATTATTCTTCTTTTTCTTCTTTTTTTTCGTCTAATGCATACCCCATCAGTGCAGCAATGCTTATTCAATACCGCCAGCAGATGGAGACACTGGGGGATAATTTTCTAAGGATTTATACTGATTTTTCCTGTCTGAATTTGTCGCACAGAAAGTTGCAGGCCAAATATGTGTGACATTTCTGCGACTTTAGCTTCTAGAGCATTTTTACAACATTATACATAGGTGCTGAATACATAAAAAGCGACTGTTCAGCGACAGACAAGTCGCATCGGCTGAAAGTAGGCCAGAATGTCAGTCCATGTTGGAGCAGGTTTAGATACAGTCTAAAGCATAGATCTCAAAGTCTGTGCACAGAATTTAGCAAGGGCCTCGCACCTTCTGATGCATCAGGTAGGTGCACAATAGCATAGCCTAACCCTCTGTACTTTGGTCTATATTGATGCGGGACATAGACAGCCAGCTGATGACCAATCCATTAGTGCAATGGATGGCTGGAAGCATTTGTCTTTGCCTTTGCAATACCACAGAAGCAATGCATGGTCAATGTACAGCAATGACACACCTGTGTGAACAGCCAGGAGACCCCCCCCCCCCCCCATGTTATGTTACATAGTTACATAGTTAGTACGGTCGAAAAAAGACATATGTCCATCAAGTTCAACCAGGGAATTAAGGGGTAGGGGTGTGGCGCGATATTGGGGAAGGGATGAGATTTTATATTTCTTCATAAGCATTAATCTTATTTTGTCAATTAGGAACATTCAGCACCCACCCGCTATCAAGGCAGCTGCCTATCATGTCATGCCCTACCTGCACAGGTGTGCTGGCTACTCAAATGATCCAATTAAGGAGGCCATTTAGTCAGCAGCAGCAGAAGTCCTGTGCCTGGACGCTCCAACAGGGGCCAGACACAAGCAGAAGCAGCAGAAGCAGCAGCAGCACCACCTTTTGTTTTTTGGCTGCAGCAGCAGCAAGGCCCACAGGGCTGGCTAGCTGGCTAGCCAGCAAGCAGGTAGCAATGAAAGTAGGAATCTTTCTTTTTAACCCTGTAAGGGGGTGGTGCACTGTACCCGAAGATACTGCCATATCGGGTCAATGCATAGGGCGACGGAAGCAAGCTTCGAAATCGGCCCCCGTTCTCAAAAATCCATTTAATATATGGTCCCCAGATAGGGGACGTATCAGATATTAAACTGATAAGAACAGATACTACACTTGATCTTAGCCAAAAGGCCGAGAAGCGATAACCGTGAAAGGGGCGGGCCCAACAAGGTCCCCTTCATGGGCACTATCACTGCTTGCTGTCAGGGAGGCTGCCAGACAATTTTCCATGCACACTCTGGGCTGGGGGGCAGTCAACCACCAGTACACACAGCAGAACCTAAACCCATACCATTATTGCTAAGCAGCAAGACAGGGGCCCATTGCACTCCCACGGGGCCTTTTTAAATGCAATCCATAACCCGGATTTGCCAGGAACCCTTCTTACTCCTCCTACTTGCATGTGACACTGGGCTTAGGATCTGCATAGGAAACACACACACAAGCACACACCTACCTTTGTTGCCTGCAGATGCCTCCTTGGCTGTCCCCAAACGGTATCAAACCAACACCCACGGGAAGCTGTAAGCATAGAGGACATGCCTGCACCCCATTGGACTTACCTGTGTGGGTTAAATCCGGGTTATTTGACAACCTATGGCGGTGATGGTTCTGCTCAGGCAGAGCAGTGCTGATGCTCCTCATAAAGCTGTCGCTGCTGTGAAGGTTCTAGGTGACATCACAAATCCCTATGGTTACATACACAACAAAGCTGGGTTGTTGTTGTTTACACTCTGCAAGGCCTGTGGAAGTGAGTGACATCATAGCACTGTAGTTCTGAGGGTTCAAGATGGATGCAACAATCTCCTGTTGCTTCTATGAAGGCCGTAATAGACGACATCACCAAACAGCTCCATAGTCACATACACAGCAAAGGAGAGATGTTGTTTACACCTAGTGATGTCAGTGGTATTGAGTGACATCACAGCACAGTGCTAAGGCTCCTGGGCCTGGACACAGCAGCGGCTGCAATATCTCAACGGAGAATACGTTTATATCTATGTGTGTGTGTGCGCATATATATATATATATATATATATATATATATATATATATATATTTCTCCGCCGAAATCACTTTTAAACCCATTTCCACCTTTTTTTCCCTTCTCTTCCTCTTACTTTTTTTTCACGTTTTTTTACGTTTTTCTCCTTTTCGCCTCTTTTCTGGGCGTATTATTCTTCTTTTTCTTCTTTTTTTTCGTCTAATGCATACCCCATCAGTGCAGCAATGCTTATTCAATACCGCCAGCAGATGGAGACACTGGGGGATAATTTTCTAAGGATTTATACTGATTTTTCCTGTCTGAATTTGTCGCACAGAAAGTTGCAGGCCAAATATGTGTGACATTTCTGCGACTTTAGCTTCTAGAGCATTTTTACAACATTATACATAGGTGCTGAATACATAAAAAGCGACTGTTCAGCGACAGACAAGTCGCATCGGCTGAAAGTAGGCCAGAATGTCAGTCCATGTTGGAGCAGGTTTAGATACAGTCTAAAGCATAGATCTCAAAGTCTGTGCACAGAATTTAGCAAGGGCCTCGCACCTTCTGATGCATCAGGTAGGTGCACAATAGCATAGCCTAACCCTCTGTACTTTGGTCTATATTGATGCGGGACATAGACAGCCAGCTGATGACCAATCCATTAGTGCAATGGATGGCTGGAAGCATTTGTCTTTGCCTTTGCAATACCACAGAAGCAATGCATGGTCAATGTACAGCAATGACACACCTGTGTGAACAGCCAGGAGACCCCCCCCCCCACCCCCCCCCATGTTATGTTACATAGTTACATAGTTAGTACGGTCGAAAAAAGACATATGTCCATCAAGTTCAACCAGGGAATTAAGGGGTAGGGGTGTGGCGCGATATTGGGGAAGGGATGAGATTTTATATTTC
The DNA here is from genome assembly GCF_029499605.1 of Hyla sarda. Classification (NCBI taxonomy): domain Eukaryota; kingdom Metazoa; phylum Chordata; class Amphibia; order Anura; family Hylidae; genus Hyla; species Hyla sarda. Next base: position 7,506 of record NW_026608391.1, read on the forward strand.
TTCATAAGCATTAATCTTATTTTGTCAATTAGGAACATTCAGCACCCACCCGCTATCAAGGCAGCTGCCTATCATGTCATGCCCTACCTGCACAGGTGTGCTGGCTACTCAAATGATCCAATTAAGGAGGCCATTTAGTCAGCAGCAGCAGAAGTCCTGTGCCTGGACGCTCCAACAGGGGCCAGACACAAGCAGAAGCAGAAGCAGCAGAAGCAGCAGCAGCACCACCTTTTGTTTTTTGGCTGCAGCAGCAGCAAGGCCCACAGGGCTGGCTAGCTGGCTAGCCAGCAAGCAGGTAGCAATGAAAGTAGGAATCTTTCTTTTTAACCCTGTAAGGGGGTGGTGCACTGTACCCGAAGATACTGCCATATCGGGTCAATGCATAGGGCGACGGAAGCAAGCTTCGAAATCGGCCCCCGTTCTCAAAAATCCATTTAATATATGGTCCCCAGATAGGGGACGTATCAGATATTAAACTGATAAGAACAGATACTACACTTGATCTTAGCCAAAAGGCCGAGAAGCGATAACCGTGAAAGGGGCGGGCCCAACAAGGTCCCCTTCATGGGCACTATCACTGCTTGCTGTCAGGGAGGCTGCCAGACAATTTTCCATGCACACTCTGGGCTGGGGGGCAGTCAACCACCAGTACACACAGCAGAACCTAAACCCATACCATTATTGCTAAGCAGCAAGACAGGGGCCCATTGCACTCCCACGGGGCCTTTTTAAATGCAATCCATAACCCGGATTTGCCAGGAACCCTTCTTACTCCTCCTACTTGCATGTGACACTGGGCTTAGGATCTGCATAGGAAACACACACACAAGCACACACCTACCTTTGTTGCCTGCAGATGCCTCCTTGGCTGTCCCCAAACGGTATCAAACCAACACCCACGGGAAGCTGTAAGCATAGAGGACATGCCTGCACCCCATTGGACTTACCTGTGTGGGTTAAATCCGGGTTATTTGACAACCTATGGCGGTGATGGTTCTGCTCAGGCAGAGCAGTGCTGATGCTCCTCATAAAGCTGTCGCTGCTGTGAAGGTTCTAGGTGACATCACAAATCCCTATGGTTACATACACAACAAAGCTGGGTTGTTGTTGTTTACACTCTGCAAGGCCTGTGGAAGTGAGTGACATCATAGCACTGTAGTTCTGAGGGTTCAAGATGGATGCAACAATCTCCTGTTGCTTCTATGAAGGCCGTAATAGACGACATCACCAAACAGCTCCATAGTCACATACACAGCAAAGGAGAGATGTTGTTTACACCTAGTGATGTCAGTGGTATTGAGTGACATCACAGCACAGTGCTAAGGCTCCTGGGCCTGGACACAGCAGCGGCTGCAATATCTCAACGGAGAATACGTTTATATCTATGTGTGTGTGTGCGCATATATATATACATATATATATATATATATATATATATATATATATATATATATATTTCTCCGCCGAAATCACTTTTAAACCCATTTCCACCTTTTTTTCCCTTCTCTTCCTCTTACTTTTTTTTCACGTTTTTTTACGTTTTTCTCCTTTTCGCCTCTTTTCTGGGCGTATTATTCTTCTTTTTCTTCTTTTTTTTCGTCTAATGCATACCCCATCAGTGCAGCAATGCTTATTCAATACCGCCAGCAGATGGAGACACTGGGGGATAATTTTCTAAGGATTTATACTGATTTTTCCTGTCTGAATTTGTCGCACAGAAAGTTGCAGGCCAAATATGTGTGACATTTCTGCGACTTTAGCTTCTAGAGCATTTTTACAACATTATACATAGGTGCTGAATACATAAAAAGCGACTGTTCAGCGACAGACAAGTCGCATCGGCTGAAAGTAGGCCAGAATGTCAGTCCATGTTGGAGCAGGTTTAGATACAGTCTAAAGCATAGATCTCAAAGTCTGTGCACAGAATTTAGCAAGGGCCTCGCACCTTCTGATGCATCAGGTAGGTGCACAATAGCATAGCCTAACCCTCTGTACTTTGGTCTATATTGATGCGGGACATAGACAGCCAGCTGATGACCAATCCATTAGTGCAATGGATGGCTGGAAGCATTTGTCTTTGCCTTTGCAATACCACAGAAGCAATGCATGGTCAATGTACAGCAATGACACACCTGTGTGAACAGCCAGGAGACCCCCCCCCCCCCCCCCCCCCATGTTATGTTACATAGTTACATAGTTAGTACGGTCGAAAAAAGACATATGTCCATCAAGTTCAACCAGGGAATTAAGGGGTAGGGGTGTGGCGCGATATTGGGGAAGGGATGAGATTTTATATTTCTTCATAAGCATTAATCTTATTTTGTCAATTAGGAACATTCAGCACCCACCCGCTATCAAGGCAGCTGCCTATCATGTCATGCCCTACCTGCACAGGTGTGCTGGCTACTCAAATTATCCAATTAAGGAGGCCATTTAGTCAGCAGCAGCAGAAGTCCTGTGCCTGGACGCTCCAACAGGGGCCAGACACAAGCAGAAGCAGAAGCAGCAGAAGCAGCAGCAGCACCACCTTTTGTTTTTTGGCTGCAGCAGCAGCAAGGCCCACAGGGCTGGCTAGCTGGCTAGCCAGCAAGCAGGTAGCAATGAAAGTAGGAATCTTTCTTTTTAACCCTGTAAGGGGGTGGTGCACTGTACCCGAAGATACTGCCATATCGGGTCAATGCATAGGGCGACGGAAGCAAGCTTCGAAATCGGCCCCCGTTCTCAAAAATCCATTTAATATATGGTCCCCAGATAGGGGACGTATCAGATATTAAACTGATAAGAACAGATTTTTTTTTTTAAGTTAGCCCTCAGAACTCAATCAGAGCTCCAAGATCTTATATGGACTCGATTGTTTTGTTCATCATCAGGTAACACTTTTATTTATTCCTAAAAAAAGACAAATTGAAATAAAATATTATAACAACAATAAAAATAATAAACATTCCAAAATTATAACAAATTCATTCCCTTTCTCCGGGCGTAAACTGCCAAGTAATCAATTAAACCATAGGTTAAGCTTCCTTTTTCCATTTCCCTTTTTACTGGGATGGCCAACCAGGCCGGTATTTTATAAGTTACCATAAATCGATCCACGTCAGGGCGAAAAGAATCATAAACTTTGTTTCTTACTGCAGGCAACTGGGCTTTAAAGGTGGATAATAGATCATCCAGGTCCTGTAAGAACAATTCTCTTTCCTCATCTGGAGCTCTCTCCAAAATAGTTTGGAAAGACCCTGAATATCCTCTTAAATCTCTCACCGGCTCTTCATTTTTCTTTTTACTCTTATGCTCTCCAATGTTCTTTTCTTCTACTATCATCTCTTTTCCAACAATTTTTGGCTCTTGGGTTACCACTTCCTTATCTTTTCTCACAGATCTTTTAATTTCTGGCTCTTGTTCAGAAACTTCTTCTTCTCTTTTCTTCTTCCTCTTTGGACAGTTCACATACATGTGACCAATTTTGTTACATAAATTACATTTACTTTTTTGGCTACAGGATTCGATTTCATGACCTTCTTTTTGGCATTTTTGGCACCACATTGAGGTGCACTCTTCCTTTAAATGGCCATATTTCTTGCATTTTCTACAGAAATTCTGCATACCTGCAAAAAACATATCTCCATTGATAACCCCTATTTTAAAACGGGCAGGGGGATAAAGAACTCTTCCATCTGCGTCTTCCTTGAACTTTACTTTAAATCTCCACTTTGTTGTCCAGACTCCATACTGATTATAAATTTTCCCAAGTGGCGCAATTTCCTCACAAAATTGGGTCAAAAGAATTATAATATCCTCCTCAGGGACGTAAGGACTATACATCCTCACCGTTAAAATTCTTTCTCTCCTGGGAAAGTGGGGAATGACTTCCACGCCCTCCCACACTGGATCAGACTTGATTGTCTCAAATTTCTTCCAAAATAAATCATAATCCTCTTCGGAAACCAAAATAACATCAAAGCACCCTTTCTTTGGAAATTCCAACATGGAAAGGATTTGTGTCTTTGCAATTTCCAAAACTCCAAAAAGAATTTCCTCCATTACAAAGGAAAGTCCTCTTCTTTTCTTCTCAAGGTCTTTCAGCAGGATCCGGACCCCATTCTTGATCTTCCCAAAAAAAGGAACCTCCTCTCCAACAGATTGAGAGGTGTCCATGATCTCTTCCATCTTCAATAGGCGTGTCCAGGCAGGGACAGAAAAACACTCCCCCACCAAAGAGTGGGCAGTGAAGGGTGATCGCCTCCCGTTGTCTGGGGACTAAGCCGGCTCCCTAATAGCAGCAGGGGGGTGAAGTCCCTCCGTTAAGAAGGACGATCCCCCCAGGCCAAGGAGCCGGGTACCCCAGACACCCTCTGACCAGACCAAGTGAGCAGATACTACACTTGATCTTAGCCAAAAGGCCGAGAAGCGATAACCGTGAAAGGGGCGGGCCCAACAAGGTCCCCTTCATGGGCACTATCACTGCTTGCTGTCAGGGAGGCTGCCAGACAATTTTCCATGCACACTCTGGGCTGGGGGGCAGTCAACCACCAGTACACACAGCAGAACCTAAACCCATACCATTATTGCTAAGCAGCAAGACAGGGGCCCATTGCACTCCCACGGGGCCTTTTTAAATGCAATCCATAACCCGGATTTGCCAGGAACCCTTCTTACTCCTCCTACTTGCATGTGACACTGGGCTTAGGATCTGCATAGGAAACACACACACAAGCACACACCTACCTTTGTTGCCTGCAGATGCCTCCTTGGCTGTCCCCAAACGGTATCAAACCAACACCCACGGGAAGCTGTAAGCATAGAGGACATGCCTGCACCCCATTGGACTTACCTGTGTGGGTTAAATCCGGGTTATTTGACAACCTATGGCGGTGATGGTTCTGCTCAGGCAGAGCAGTGCTGATGCTCCTCATAAAGCTGTCGCTGCTGTGAAGGTTCTAGGTGACATCACAAATCCCTATGGTTACATACACAACAAAGCTGGGTTGTTGTTGTTTACACTCTGCAAGGCCTGTGGAAGTGAGTGACATCATAGCACTGTAGTTCTGAGGGTTCAAGATGGATGCAACAATCTCCTGTTGCTTCTATGAAGGCCGTAATAGACGACATCACCAAACAGCTCCATAGTCACATACACAGCAAAGGAGAGATGTTGTTTACACCTAGTGATGTCAGTGGTATTGAGTGACATCACAGCACAGTGCTAAGGCTCCTGGGCCTGGACACAGCAGCGGCTGCAATATCTCAACGGAGAATACGTTTATATCTATGTGTGTGTGTGCGCATATATATATATATATATATATATATATATATATATATATATATATATATATTTCTCCGCCGAAATCACTTTTAAACCCATTTCCACCTTTTTTTCCCTTCTCTTCCTCTTACTTTTTTTTCACGTTTTTTTACGTTTTTCTCCTTTTCGCCTCTTTTCTGGGCGTATTATTCTTCTTTTTCTTCTTTTTTTTCGTCTAATGCATACCCCATCAGTGCAGCAATGCTTATTCAATACCGCCAGCAGATGGAGACACTGGGGGATAATTTTCTAAGGATTTATACTGATTTTTCCTGTCTGAATTTGTCGCACAGAAAGTTGCAGGCCAAATATGTGTGACATTTCTGCGACTTTAGCTTCTAGAGCATTTTTACAACATTATACATAGGTGCTGAATACATAAAAAGCGACTGTTCAGCGACAGACAAGTCGCATCGGCTGAAAGTAGGCCAGAATGTCAGTCCATGTTGGAGCAGGTTTAGATACAGTCTAAAGCATAGATCTCAAAGTCTGTGCACAGAATTTAGCAAGGGCCTCGCACCTTCTGATGCATCAGGTAGGTGCACAATAGCATAGCCTAACCCTCTGTACTTTGGTCTATATTGATGCGGGACATAGACAGCCAGCTGATGACCAATCCATTAGTGCAATGGATGGCTGGAAGCATTTGTCTTTGCCTTTGCAATACCACAGAAGCAATGCATGGTCAATGTACAGCAATGACACACCTGTGTGAACAGCCAGGAGACCCCCCCCCCCCCCATGTTATGTTACATAGTTACATAGTTAGTACGGTCGAAAAAAGACATATGTCCATCAAGTTCAACCAGGGAATTAAGGGGTAGGGGTGTGGCGCGATATTGGGGAAGGGATGAGATTTTATATTTCTTCATAAGCATTAATCTTATTTTGTCAATTAGGAACATTCAGCACCCACCCGCTATCAAGGCAGCTGCCTATCATGTCATGCCCTACCTGCACAGGTGTGCTGGCTACTCAAATGATCCAATTAAGGAGGCCATTTAGTCAGCAGCAGCAGAAGTCCTGTGCCTGGACGCTCCAACAGGGGCCAGACACAAGCAGAAGCAGAAGCAGCAGAAGCAGCAGCAGCACCACCTTTTGTTTTTTGGCTGCAGCAGCAGCAAGGCCCACAGGGCTGGCTAGCTGGCTAGCCAGCAAGCAGGTAGCAATGAAAGTAGGAATCTTTCTTTTTAACCCTGTAAGGGGGTGGTGCACTGTACCCGAAGATACTGCCATATCGGGTCAATGCATAGGGCGACGGAAGCAAGCTTCGAAATCGGCCCCCGTTCTCAAAAATCCATTTAATATATGGTCCCCAGATAGGGGACGTATCAGATATTAAACTGATAAGAACAGATACTACACTTGATCTTAGCCAAAAGGCCGAGAAGCGATAACCGTGAAAGGGGCGGGCCCAACAAGGTCCCCTTCATGGGCACTATCACTGCTTGCTGTCAGGGAGGCTGCCAGACAATTTTCCATGCACACTCTGGGCTGGGGGGCAGTCAACCACCAGTACACACAGCAGAACCTAAACCCATACCATTATTGCTAAGCAGCAAGACAGGGGCCCATTGCACTCCCACGGGGCCTTTTTAAATGCAATCCATAACCCGGATTTGCCAGGAACCCTTCTTACTCCTCCTACTTGCATGTGACACTGGGCTTAGGATCTGCATAGGAAACACACACACAAGCACACACCTACCTTTGTTGCCTGCAGATGCCTCCTTGGCTGTCCCCAAACGGTATCAAACCAACACCCACGGGAAGCTGTAAGCATAGAGGACATGCCTGCACCCCATTGGACTTACCTGTGTGGGTTAAATCCGGGTTATTTGACAACCTATGGCGGTGATGGTTCTGCTCAGGCAGAGCAGTGCTGATGCTCCTCATAAAGCTGTCGCTGCTGTGAAGGTTCTAGGTGACATCACAAATCCCTATGGTTACATACACAACAAAGCTGGGTTGTTGTTGTTTACACTCTGCAAGGCCTGTGGAAGTGAGTGACATCATAGCACTGTAGTTCTGAGGGTTCAAGATGGATGCAACAATCTCCTGTTGCTTCTATGAAGGCCGTAATAGACGACATCACCAAACAGCTCCATAGTCACATACACAGCAAAGGAGAGATGTTGTTTACACCTAGTGATGTCAGTGGTATTGAGTGACATCACAGCACAGTGCTAAGGCTCCTGGGCCTGGACACAGCAGCGGCTGCAATATCTCAACGGAGAATACGTTTATATCTATGTGTGTGTGTGCGCATATATATATATATATATATATATATATATATATATATATATATATATATATTTCTCCGCCGAAATCACTTTTAAACCCATTTCCACCTTTTTTTCCCTTCTCTTCCTCTTACTTTTTTTTCACGTTTTTTTACGTTTTTCTCCTTTTCGCCTCTTTTCTGGGCGTATTATTCTTCTTTTTCTTCTTTTTTTTCGTCTAATGCATACCCCATCAGTGCAGCAATGCTTATTCAATACCGCCAGCAGATGGAGACACTGGGGGATAATTTTCTAAGGATTTATACTGATTTTTCCTGTCTGAATTTGTCGCACAGAAAGTTGCAGGCCAAATATGTGTGACATTTCTGCGACTTTAGCTTCTAGAGCATTTTTACAACATTATACATAGGTGCTGAATACATAAAAAGCGACTGTTCAGCGACAGACAAGTCGCATCGGCTGAAAGTAGGCCAGAATGTCAGTCCATGTTGGAGCAGGTTTAGATACAGTCTAAAGCATAGATCTCAAAGTCTGTGCACAGAATTTAGCAAGGGCCTCGCACCTTCTGATGCATCAGGTAGGTGCACAATAGCATAGCCTAACCCTCTGTACTTTGGTCTATATTGATGCGGGACATAGACAGCCAGCTGATGACCAATCCATTAGTGCAATGGATGGCTGGAAGCATTTGTCTTTGCCTTTGCAATACCACAGAAGCAATGCATGGTCAATGTACAGCAATGACACACCTGTGTGAACAGCTAGGAGACACCCCCCCCCCCCCCCCCATGTTATGTTACATAGTTACATAGTTAGTACGGTCGAAAAAAGACATATGTCCATCAAGTTCAACCAGGGAATTAAGGGGTAGGGGTGTGGCGCGATATTGGGGAAGGGATGAGATTTTATATTTCTTCATAAGCATTAATCTTATTTTGTCAATTAGGAACATTCAGCACCCACCCGCTATCAAGGCAGCTGCCTATCATGTCATGCCCTACCTGCACAGGTGTGCTGGCTACTCAAATGATCCAATTAAGGAGGCCATTTAGTCAGCAGCAGCAGAAGTCCTGTGCCTGGACGCTCCAACAGGGGCCAGACACAAGCAGAAGCAGAAGCAGCAGAAGCAGCAGCAGCACCACCTTTTGTTTTTTGGCTGCAGCAGCAGCAAGGCCCACAGGGCTGGCTAGCTGGCTAGCCAGCAAGCAGGTAGCAATGAAAGTAGGAATCTTTCTTTTTAACCCTGTAAGGGGGTGGTGCACTGTACCCGAAGATACTGCCATATCGGGTCAATGCATAGGGCGACGGAAGCAAGCTTCGAAATCGGCCCCCGTTCTCAAAAATCCATTTAATATATGGTCCCCAGATAGGGGACGTATCAGATATTAAACTGATAAGAACAGATACTACACTTGATCTTAGCCAAAAGGCCGAGAAGCGATAACCGTGAAAGGGGCGGGCCCAACAAGGTCCCCTTCATGGGCACTATCACTGCTTGCTGTCAGGGAGGCTGCCAGACAATTTTCCATGCACACTCTGGGCTGGGGGGCAGTCAACCACCAGTACACACAGCAGAACCTAAACCCATACCATTATTGCTAAGCAGCAAGACAGGGGCCCATTGCACTCCCACGGGGCCTTTTTAAATGCAATCCATAACCCGGATTTGCCAGGAACCCTTCTTACTCCTCCTACTTGCATGTGACACTGGGCTTAGGATCTGCATAGGAAACACACACACAAGCACACACCTACCTTTGTTGCCTGCAGATGCCTCCTTGGCTGTCCCCAAACGGTATCAAACCAACACCCACGGGAAGCTGTAAGCATAGAGGACATGCCTGCACCCCATTGGACTTACCTGTGTGGGTTAAATCCGGGTTATTTGACAACCTATGGCGGTGATGGTTCTGCTCAGGCAGAGCAGTGCTGATGCTCCTCATAAAGCTGTCGCTGCTGTGAAGGTTCTAGGTGACATCACAAATCCCTATGGTTACATACACAACAAAGCTGGGTTGTTGTTGTTTACACTCTGCAAGGCCTGTGGAAGTGAGTGACATCATAGCACTGTAGTTCTGAGGGTTCAAGATGGATGCAACAATCTCCTGTTGCTTCTATGAAGGCCGTAATAGACGACATCACCAAACAGCTCCATAGTCACATACACAGCAAAGGAGAGATGTTGTTTACACCTAGTGATGTCAGTGGTATTGAGTGACATCACAGCACAGTGCTAAGGCTCCTGGGCCTGGACACAGCAGCGGCTGCAATATCTCAACGGAGAATACGTTTATATCTATGTGTGTGTGTGCGCATATATATATATATATATATATATATATATATATATATATATATATATATCTCCGCCGAAATCACTTTTAAACCCATTTCCACCTTTTTTTCCCTTCTCTTCCTCTTACTTTTTTTTCACGTTTTTTTACGTTTTTCTCCTTTTCGCCTCTTTTCTGGGCGTATTATTCTTCTTTTTCTTCTTTTTTTTCGTCTAATGCATACCCCATCAGTGCAGCAATGCTTATTCAATACCGCCAGCAGATGGAGACACTGGGGGATAATTTTCTAAGGATTTATACTGATTTTTCCTGTCTGAATTTGTCGCACAGAAAGTTGCAGGCCAAATATGTGTGACATTTCTGCGACTTTAGCTTCTAGAGCATTTTTACAACATTATACATAGGTGCTGAATACATAAAAAGCGACTGTTCAGCGACAGACAAGTCGCATCGGCTGAAAGTAGGCCAGAATGTCAGTCCATGTTGGAGCAGGTTTAGATACAGTCTAAAGCATAGATCTCAAAGTCTGTGCACAGAATTTAGCAAGGGCCTCGCACCTTCTGATGCATCAGGTAGGTGCACAATAGCATAGCCTAACCCTCTGTACTTTGGTCTATATTGATGCGGGACATAGACAGCCAGCTGATGACCAATCCATTAGTGCAATGGATGGCTGGAAGCATTTGTCTTTGCCTTTGCAATACCACAGAAGCAATGCATGGTCAATGTACAGCAATGACACACCTGTGTGAACAGCCAGGAGACCCCCCCCCCCCCCCATGTTATGTTACATAGTTACATAGTTAGTACGGTCGAAAAAAGACATATGTCCATCAAGTTCAACCAGGGAATTAAGGGGTAGGGGTGTGGCGCGATATTGGGGAAGGGATGAGATTTTATATTTCTTCATAAGCATTAATCTTATTTTGTCAATTAGGAACATTCAGCACCCACCCGCTATCAAGGCAGCTGCCTATCATGTCATGCCCTACCTGCACAGGTGTGCTGGCTACTCAAATGATCCAATTAAGGAGGCCATTTAGTCAGCAGCAGCAGAAGTCCTGTGCCTGGACGCTCCAACAGGGGCCAGACACAAGCAGAAGCAGCAGAAGCAGCAGCAGCACCACCTTTTGTTTTTTGGCTGCAGCAGCAGCAAGGCCCACAGGGCTGGCTAGCTGGCTAGCCAGCAAGCAGGTAGCAATGAAAGTAGGAATCTTTCTTTTTAACCCTGTAAGGGGGTGGTGCACTGTACCCGAAGATACTGCCATATCGGGTCAATGCATAGGGCGACGGAAGCAAGCTTCGAAATCGGCCCCCGTTCTCAAAAATCCATTTAATATATGGTCCCCAGATAGGGGACGTATCAGATATTAAACTGATAAGAACAGATACTACACTTGATCTTAGCCAAAAGGCCGAGAAGCGATAACCGTGAAAGGGGCGGGCCCAACAAGGTCCCCTTCATGGGCACTATCACTGCTTGCTGTCAGGGAGGCTGCCAGACAATTTTCCATGCACACTCTGGGCTGGGGGGCAGTCAACCACCAGTACACACAGCAGAACCTAAACCCATACCATTATTGCTAAGCAGCAAGACAGGGGCCCATTGCACTCCCACGGGGCCTTTTTAAATGCAATCCATAACCCGGATTTGCCAGGAACCCTTCTTACTCCTCCTACTTGCATGTGACACTGGGCTTAGGATCTGCATAGGAAACACACACACAAGCACACACCTACCTTTGTTGCCTGCAGATGCCTCCTTGGCTGTCCCCAAACGGTATCAAACCAACACCCACGGGAAGCTGTAAGCATAGAGGACATGCCTGCACCCCATTGGACTTACCTGTGTGGGTTAAATCCGGGTTATTTGACAACCTATGGCGGTGATGGTTCTGCTCAGGCAGAGCAGTGCTGATGCTCCTCATAAAGCTGTCGCTGCTGTGAAGGTTCTAGGTGACATCACAAATCCCTATGGTTACATACACAACAAAGCTGGGTTGTTGTTGTTTACACTCTGCAAGGCCTGTGGAAGTGAGTGACATCATAGCACTGTAGTTCTGAGGGTTCAAGATGGATGCAACAATCTCCTGTTGCTTCTATGAAGGCCGTAATAGACGACATCACCAAACAGCTCCATAGTCACATACACAGCAAAGGAGAGATGTTGTTTACACCTAGTGATGTCAGTGGTATTGAGTGACATCACAGCACAGTGCTAAGGCTCCTGGGCCTGGACACAGCAGCGGCTGCAATATCTCAACGGAGAATACGTTTATATCTATGTGTGTGTGTGCGCATATATATATATATATATATATATATATATATATATATATATATATTTCTCCGCCGAAATCACTTTTAAACCCATTTCCACCTTTTTTTCCCTTCTCTTCCTCTTACTTTTTTTTCACGTTTTTTTACGTTTTTCTCCTTTTCGCCTCTTTTCTGGGCGTATTATTCTTCTTTTTCTTCTTTTTTTTCGTCTAATGCATACCCCATCAGTGCAGCAATGCTTATTCAATACCGCCAGCAGATGGAGACACTGGGGGATAATTTTCTAAGGATTTATACTGATTTTTCCTGTCTGAATTTGTCGCACAGAAAGTTGCAGGCCAAATATGTGTGACATTTCTGCGACTTTAGCTTCTAGAGCATTTTTACAACATTATACATAGGTGCTGAATACATAAAAAGCGACTGTTCAGCGACAGACAAGTCGCATCGGCTGAAAGTAGGCCAGAATGTCAGTCCATGTTGGAGCAGGTTTAGATACAGTCTAAAGCATAGATCTCAAAGTCTGTGCACAGAATTTAGCAAGGGCCTCGCACCTTCTGATGCATCAGGTAGGTGCACAATAGCATAGCCTAACCCTCTGTACTTTGGTCTATATTGATGCGGGACATAGACAGCCAGCTGATGACCAATCCATTAGTGCAATGGATGGCTGGAAGCATTTGTCTTTGCCTTTGCAATACCACAGAAGCAATGCATGGTCAATGTACAGCAATGACACACCTGTGTGAACAGCCAGGAGACCCCCCCCCCCCCCCCATGTTATGTTACATAGTTACATAGTTAGTACGGTCGAAAAAAGACATATGTCCATCAAGTTCAACCAGGGAATTAAGGGGTAGGGGTGTGGCGCGATATTGGGGAAGGGATGAGATTTTATATTTCTTCATAAGCATTAATCTTATTTTGTCAATTAGGAACATTCAGCACCCACCCGCTATCAAGGCAGCTGCCTATCATGTCATGCCCTACCTGCACAGGTGTGCTGGCTACTCAAATGATCCAATTAAGGAGGCCATTTAGTCAGCAGCAGCAGAAGTCCTGTGCCTGGACGCTCCAACAGGGGCCAGACACAAGCAGAAGCAGAAGCAGCAGAAGCAGCAGAAGCAGCAGCAGCAGCAAGGCCCACAGGGCTGGCTAGCTGGCTAGCCAGCAAGCAGGTAGCAATGAAAGTAGGAATCTTTCTTTTTAACCCTGTAAGGGGGTGGTGCACTGTACCCGAAGATACTGCCATATCGGGTCAATGCATAGGGCGACGGAAGCAAGCTTCGAAATCGGCCCCCGTTCTCAAAAATCCATTTAATATATGGTCCCCAGATAGGGGACGTATCAGATATTAAACTGATAAGAACAGATACTACACTTGATCTTAGCCAAAAGGCCGAGAAGCGATAACCGTGAAAGGGGCGGGCCCAACAAGGTCCCCTTCATGGGCACTATCACTGCTTGCTGTCAGGGAGGCTGCCAGACAATTTTCCATGCACACTCTGGGCTGGGGGGCAGTCAACCACCAGTACACACAGCAGAACCTAAACCCATACCATTATTGCTAAGCAGCAAGACAGGGGCCCATTGCACTCCCACGGGGCCTTTTTAAATGCAATCCATAACCCGGATTTGCCAGGAACCCTTCTTACTCCTCCTACTTGCATGTGACACTGGGCTTAGGATCTGCATAGGAAACACACACACAAGCACACACCTACCTTTGTTGCCTGCAGATGCCTCCTTGGCTGTCCCCAAACGGTATCAAACCAACACCCACGGGAAGCTGTAAGCATAGAGGACATGCCTGCACCCCATTGGACTTACCTGTGTGGGTTAAATCCGGGTTATTTGACAACCTATGGCGGTGATGGTTCTGCTCAGGCAGAGCAGTGCTGATGCTCCTCATAAAGCTGTCGCTGCTGTGAAGGTTCTAGGTGACATCACAAATCCCTATGGTTACATACACAACAAAGCTGGGTTGTTGTTGTTTACACTCTGCAAGGCCTGTGGAAGTGAGTGACATCATAGCACTGTAGTTCTGAGGGTTCAAGATGGATGCAACAATCTCCTGTTGCTTCTATGAAGGCCGTAATAGACGACATCACCAAACAGCTCCATAGTCACATACACAGCAAAGGAGAGATGTTGTTTACACCTAGTGATGTCAGTGGTATTGAGTGACATCACAGCACAGTGCTAAGGCTCCTGGGCCTGGACACAGCAGCGGCTGCAATATCTCAACGGAGAATACGTTTATATCTATGTGTGTGTGTGCGCATATATATATATATATATATATATATATATATATATATATATATTCTCCGCCGAAATCACTTTTAAACCCATTTCCACCTTTTTTTCCCTTCTCTTCCTCTTACTTTTTTTTCACGTTTTTTTACGTTTTTCTCCTTTTCGCCTCTTTTCTGGGCGTATTATTCTTCTTTTTCTTCTTTTTTTTCGTCTAATGCATACCCCATCAGTGCAGCAATGCTTATTCAATACCGCCAGCAGATGGAGACACTGGGGGATAATTTTCTAAGGATTTATACTGATTTTTCCTGTCTGAATTTGTCGCACAGAAAGTTGCAGGCCAAATATGTGTGACATTTCTGCGACTTTAGCTTCTAGAGCATTTTTACAACATTATACATAGGTGCTGAATACATAAAAAGCGACTGTTCAGCGACAGACAAGTCGCATCGGCTGAAAGTAGGCCAGAATGTCAGTCCATGTTGGAGCAGGTTTAGATACAGTCTAAAGCATAGATCTCAAAGTCTGTGCACAGAATTTAGCAAGGGCCTCGCACCTTCTGATGCATCAGGTAGGTGCACAATAGCATAGCCTAACCCTCTGTACTTTGGTCTATATTGATGCGGGACATAGACAGCCAGCTGATGACCAATCCATTAGTGCAATGGATGGCTGGAAGCATTTGTCTTTGCCTTTGCAATACCACAGAAGCAATGCATGGTCAATGTACAGCAATGACACACCTGTGTGAACAGCCAGGAGACCCCCCCCCCCCCATGTTATGTTACATAGTTACATAGTTAGTACGGTCGAAAAAAGACATATGTCCATCAAGTTCAACCAGGGAATTAAGGGGTAGGGGTGTGGCGCGATATTGGGGAAGGGATGAGATTTTATATTTCTTCATAAGCATTAATCTTATTTTGTCAATTAGGAACATTCAGCACCCACCCGCTATCAAGGCAGCTGCCTATCATGTCATGCCCTACCTGCACAGGTGTGCTGGCTACTCAAATGATCCAATTAAGGAGGCCATTTAGTCAGCAGCAGCAGAAGTCCTGTGCCTGGACGCTCCAACAGGGGCCAGACACAAGCAGAAGCAGAAGCAGCAGAAGCAGCAGCAGCACCACCTTTTGTTTTTTGGCTGCAGCAGCAGCAAGGCCCACAGGGCTGGCTAGCTGGCTAGCCAGCAAGCAGGTAGCAATGAAAGTAGGAATCTTTCTTTTTAACCCTGTAAGGGGGTGGTGCACTGTACCCGAAGATACTGCCATATCGGGTCAATGCATAGGGCGACGGAAGCAAGCTTCGAAATCGGCCCCCGTTCTCAAAAATCCATTTAATATATGGTCCCCAGATAGGGGACGTATCAGATATTAAACTGATAAGAACAGATACTACACTTGATCTTAGCCAAAAGGCCGAGAAGCGATAACCGTGAAAGGGGCGGGCCCAACAAGGTCCCCTTCATGGGCACTATCACTGCTTGCTGTCAGGGAGGCTGCCAGACAATTTTCCATGCACACTCTGGGCTGGGGGGCAGTCAACCACCAGTACACACAGCAGAACCTAAACCCATACCAATATTGCTAAGCAGCAAGACAGGGGCCCATTGCACTCCCACGGGGCCTTTTTAAATGCAATCCATAACCCGGATTTGCCAGGAACCCTTCTTACTCCTCCTACTTGCATGTGACACTGGGCTTAGGATCTGCATAGGAAACACACACACAAGCACACACCTACCTTTGTTGCCTGCAGATGCCTCCTTGGCTGTCCCCAAACGGTATCAAACCAACACCCACGGGAAGCTGTAAGCATAGAGGACATGCCTGCACCCCATTGGACTTACCTGTGTGGGTTAAATCCGGGTTATTTGACAACCTATGGCGGTGATGGTTCTGCTCAGGCAGAGCAGTGCTGATGCTCCTCATAAAGCTGTCGCTGCTGTGAAGGTTCTAGGTGACATCACAAATCCCTATGGTTACATACACAACAAAGCTGGGTTGTTGTTGTTTACACTCTGCAAGGCCTGTGGAAGTGAGTGACATCATAGCACTGTAGTTCTGAGGGTTCAAGATGGATGCAACAATCTCCTGTTGCTTCTATGAAGGCCGTAATAGACGACATCACCAAACAGCTCCATAGTCACATACACAGCAAAGGAGAGATGTTGTTTACACCTAGTGATGTCAGTGGTATTGAGTGACATCACAGCACAGTGCTAAGGCTCCTGGGCCTGGACACAGCAGCGGCTGCAATATCTCAACGGAGAATACGTTTATATCTATGTGTGTGTGTGCGCATATATATATATATATATATATATATATATATATATTTCTCCGCCGAAATCACTTTTAAACCCATTTCCACCTTTTTTTCCCTTCTCTTCCTCTTACTTTTTTTTCACGTTTTTTTACGTTTTTCTCCTTTTCGCCTCTTTTCTGGGCGTATTATTCTTCTTTTTCTTCTTTTTTTTCGTCTAATGCATACCCCATCAGTGCAGCAATGCTTATTCAATACCGCCAGCAGATGGAGACACTGGGGGATAATTTTCTAAGGATTTATACTGATTTTTCCTGTCTGAATTTGTCGCACAGAAAGTTGCAGGCCAAATATGTGTGACATTTCTGCGACTTTAGCTTCTAGAGCATTTTTACAACATTATACATAGGTGCTGAATACATAAAAAGCGACTGTTCAGCGACAGACAAGTCGCATCGGCTGAAAGTAGGCCAGAATGTCAGTCCATGTTGGAGCAGGTTTAGATACAGTCTAAAGCATAGATCTCAAAGTCTGTGCACAGAATTTAGCAAGGGCCTCGCACCTTCTGATGCATCAGGTAGGTGCACAATAGCATAGCCTAACCCTCTGTACTTTGGTCTATATTGATGCGGGACATAGACAGCCAGCTGATGACCAATCCATTAGTGCAATGGATGGCTGGAAGCATTTGTCTTTGCCTTTGCAATACCACAGAAGCAATGCATGGTCAATGTACAGCAATGACACACCTGTGTGAACAGCCAGGAGACCCCCCCCCCCCCCCCCCATGTTATGTTACATAGTTACATAGTTAGTACGGTCGAAAAAAGACATATGTCCATCAAGTTCAACCAGGGAATTAAGGGGTAGGGGTGTGGCGCGATATTGGGGAAGGGATGAGATTTTATATTTCTTCATAAGCATTAATCTTATTTTGTCAATTAGGAACATTCAGCACCCACCCGCTATCAAGGCAGCTGCCTATCATGTCATGCCCTACCTGCACAGGTGTGCTGGCTACTCAAATGATCCAATTAAGGAGGCCATTTAGTCAGCAGCAGCAGAAGTCCTGTGCCTGGACGCTCCAACAGGGGCCAGACACAAGCAGAAGCAGAAGCAGCAGAAGCAGCAGCAGCACCACCTTTTGTTTTTTGGCTGCAGCAGCAGTAAGGCCCACAGGGCTGGCTAGCTGGCTAGCCAGCAAGCAGGTAGCAATGAAAGTAGGAATCTTTCTTTTTAACCCTGTAAGGGGGTGGTGCACTGTACCCGAAGATACTGCCATATCGGGTCAATGCATAGGGCGACGGAAGCAAGCTTCGAAATCGGCCCCCGTTCTCAAAAATCCATTTAATATATGGTCCCCAGATAGGGGACGTATCAGATATTAAACTGATAAGAACAGATACTACACTTGATCTTAGCCAAAAGGCCGAGAAGCGATAACCGTGAAAGGGGCGGGCCCAACAAGGTCCCCTTCATGGGCACTATCACTGCTTGCTGTCAGGGAGGCTGCCAGACAATTTTCCATGCACACTCTGGGCTGGGGGGCAGTCAACCACCAGTACACACAGCAGAACCTAAACCCATACCATTATTGCTAAGCAGCAAGACAGGGGCCCATTGCACTCCCACGGGGCCTTTTTAAATGCAATCCATAACCCGGATTTGCCAGGAACCCTTCTTACTCCTCCTACTTGCATGTGACACTGGGCTTAGGATCTGCATAGGAAACACACACACAAGCACACACCTACCTTTGTTGCCTGCAGATGCCTCCTTGGCTGTCCCCAAACGGTATCAAACCAACACCCACGGGAAGCTGTAAGCATAGAGGACATGCCTGCACCCCATTGGACTTACCTGTGTGGGTTAAATCCGGGTTATTTGACAACCTATGGCGGTGATGGTTCTGCTCAGGCAGAGCAGTGCTGATGCTCCTCATAAAGCTGTCGCTGCTGTGAAGGTTCTAGGTGACATCACAAATCCCTATGGTTACATACACAACAAAGCTGGGTTGTTGTTGTTTACACTCTGCAAGGCCTGTGGAAGTGAGTGACATCATAGCACTGTAGTTCTGAGGGTTCAAGATGGATGCAACAATCTCCTGTTGCTTCTATGAAGGCCGTAATAGACGACATCACCAAACAGCTCCATAGTCACATACACAGCAAAGGAGAGATGTTGTTTACACCTAGTGATGTCAGTGGTATTGAGTGACATCACAGCACAGTGCTAAGGCTCCTGGGCCTGGACACAGCAGCGGCTGCAATATCTCAACGGAGAATACGTTTATATCTATGTGTGTGTGTGCGCATATATATATATATATATATATATATATATATATATATATATATTTCTCCGCCGAAATCACTTTTAAACCCATTTCCACCTTTTTTTCCCTTCTCTTCCTCTTACTTTTTTTTCACGTTTTTTTACGTTTTTCTCCTTTTCGCCTCTTTTCTGGGCGTATTATTCTTCTTTTTCTTCTTTTTTTTCGTCTAATGCATACCCCATCAGTGCAGCAATGCTTATTCAATACCGCCAGCAGATGGAGACACTGGGGGATAATTTTCTAAGGATTTATACTGATTTTTCCTGTCTGAATTTGTCGCACAGAAAGTTGCAGGCCAAATATGTGTGACATTTCTGCGACTTTAGCTTCTAGAGCATTTTTACAACATTATACATAGGTGCTGAATACATAAAAAGCGACTGTTCAGCGACAGACAAGTCGCATCGGCTGAAAGTAGGCCAGAATGTCAGTCCATGTTGGAGCAGGTTTAGATACAGTCTAAAGCATAGATCTCAAAGTCTGTGCACAGAATTTAGCAAGGGCCTCGCACCTTCTGATGCATCAGGTAGGTGCACAATAGCATAGCCTAACCCTCTGTACTTTGGTCTATATTGATGCGGGACATAGACAGCCAGCTGATGACCAATCCATTAGTGCAATGGATGGCTGGAAGCATTTGTCTTTGCCTTTGCAATACCACAGAAGCAATGCATGGTCAATGTACAGCAATGACACACCTGTGTGAACAGCCAGGAGACCCCCCCCCCCCCCCCCCCCCCATGTTATGTTACATAGTTACATAGTTAGTACGGTCGAAAAAAGACATATGTCCATCAAGTTCAACCAGGGAATTAAGGGGTAGGGGTGTGGCGCGATATTGGGGAAGGGATGAGATTTTATATTTCTTCATAAGCATTAATCTTATTTTGTCAATTAGGAACATTCAGCACCCACCCGCTATCAAGGCAGCTGCCTATCATGTCATGCCCTACCTGCACAGGTGTGCTGGCTACTCAAATGATCCAATTAAGGAGGCCATTTAGTCAGCAGCAGCAGAAGTCCTGTGCCTGGACGCTCCAACAGGGGCCAGACACAAGCAGAAGCAGAAGCAGCAGAAGCAGCAGCAGCACCACCTTTTGTTTTTTGGCTGCAGCAGCAGCAAGGCCCACAGGGCTGGCTAGCTGGCTAGCCAGCAAGCAGGTAGCAATGAAAGTAGGAATCTTTCTTTTTAACCCTGTAAGGGGGTGGTGCACTGTACCCGAAGATACTGCCATATCGGGTCAATGCATAGGGCGACGGAAGCAAGCTTCGAAATCGGCCCCCGTTCTCAAAAATCCATTTAATATATGGTCCCCAGATAGGGGACGTATCAGATATTAAACTGATAAGAACAGATACTACACTTGATCTTAGCCAAAAGGCCGAGAAGCGATAACCGTGAAAGGGGCGGGCCCAACAAGGTCCCCTTCATGGGCACTATCACTGCTTGCTGTCAGGGAGGCTGCCAGACAATTTTCCATGCACACTCTGGGCTGGGGGGCAGTCAACCACCAGTACACACAGCAGAACCTAAACCCATACCATTATTGCTAAGCAGCAAGACAGGGGCCCATTGCACTCCCACGGGGCCTTTTTAAATGCAATCCATAACCCGGATTTGCCAGGAACCCTTCTTACTCCTCCTACTTGCATGTGACACTGGGCTTAGGATCTGCATAGGAAACACACACACAAGCACACACCTACCTTTGTTGCCTGCAGATGCCTCCTTGGCTGTCCCCAAACGGTATCAAACCAACACCCACGGGAAGCTGTAAGCATAGAGGACATGCCTGCACCCCATTGGACTTACCTGTGTGGGTTAAATCCGGGTTATTTGACAACCTATGGCGGTGATGGTTCTGCTCAGGCAGAGCAGTGCTGATGCTCCTCATAAAGCTGTCGCTGCTGTGAAGGTTCTAGGTGACATCACAAATCCCTATGGTTACATACACAACAAAGCTGGGTTGTTGTTGTTTACACTCTGCAAGGCCTGTGGAAGTGAGTGACATCATAGCACTGTAGTTCTGAGGGTTCAAGATGGATGCAACAATCTCCTGTTGCTTCTATGAAGGCCGTAATAGACGACATCACCAAACAGCTCCATAGTCACATACACAGCAAAGGAGAGATGTTGTTTACACCTAGTGATGTCAGTGGTATTGAGTGACATCACAGCACAGTGCTAAGGCTCCTGGGCCTGGACACAGCAGCGGCTGCAATATCTCAACGGAGAATACGTTTATATCTATGTGTGTGTGTGCGCATATATATATATATATATATATATATATATATATATATATATATATATTTCTCCGCCGAAATCACTTTTAAACCCATTTCCACCTTTTTTTCCCTTCTCTTCCTCTTACTTTTTTTTCACGTTTTTTTACGTTTTTCTCCTTTTCGCCTCTTTTCTGGGCGTATTATTCTTCTTTTTCTTCTTTTTTTTTCGTCTAATGCATACCCCATCAGTGCAGCAATGCTTATTCAATACCGCCAGCAGATGGAGACACTGGGGGATAATTTTCTAAGGATTTATACTGATTTTTCCTGTCTGAATTTGTCGCACAGAAAGTTGCAGGCCAAATATGTGTGACATTTCTGCGACTTTAGCTTCTAGAGCATTTTTACAACATTATACATAGGTGCTGAATACATAAAAAGCGACTGTTCAGCGACAGACAAGTCGCATCGGCTGAAAGTAGGCCAGAATGTCAGTCCATGTTGGAGCAGGTTTAGATACAGTCTAAAGCATAGATCTCAAAGTCTGTGCACAGAATTTAGCAAGGGCCTCGCACCTTCTGATGCATCAGGAAGGTGCACAATAGCATAGCCTAACCCTCTGTACTTTGGTCTATATTGATGCGGGACATAGACAGCCAGCTGATGACCAATCCATTAGTGCAATGGATGGCTGGAAGCATTTGTCTTTGCCTTTGCAATACCACAGAAGCAATGCATGGTCAATGTACAGCAATGACACACCTGTGTGAACAGCCAGGAGACCCCCCCCCCCCCCCCCCCATGTTATGTTACATAGTTACATAGTTAGTACGGTCGAAAAAAGACATATGTCCATCAAGTTCAACCAGGGAATTAAGGGGTAGGGGTGTGGCGCGATATTGGGGAAGGGATGAGATTTTATATTTCTTCATAAGCATTAATCTTATTTTGTCAATTAGGAACATTCAGCACCCACCCGCTATCAAGGCAGCTGCCTATCATGTCATGCCCTACCTGCACAGGTGTGCTGGCTACTCAAATGATCCAATTAAGGAGGCCATTTAGTCAGCAGCAGCAGAAGTCCTGTGCCTGGACGCTCCAACAGGGGCCAGACACAAGCAGAAGCAGAAGCAGCAGAAGCAGCAGCAGCACCACCTTTTGTTTTTTGGCTGCAGCAGCAGCAAGGCCCACAGGGCTGGCTAGCTGGCTAGCCAGCAAGCAGGTAGCAATGAAAGTAGGAATCTTTCTTTTTAACCCTGTAAGGGGGTGGTGCACTGTACCCGAAGATACTGCCATATCGGGTCAATGCATAGGGCGACGGAAGCAAGCTTCGAAATCGGCCCCCGTTCTCAAAAATCCATTTAATATATGGTCCCCAGATAGGGGACGTATCAGATATTAAACTGATAAGAACAGATACTACACTTGATCTTAGCCAAAAGGCCGAGAAGCGATAACCGTGAAAGGGGCGGGCCCAACAAGGTCCCCTTCATGGGCACTATCACTGCTTGCTGTCAGGGAGGCTGCCAGACAATTTTCCATGCACACTCTGGGCTGGGGGGCAGTCAACCACCAGTACACACAGCAGAACCTAAACCCATACCATTATTGCTAAGCAGCAAGACAGGGGCCCATTGCACTCCCACGGGGCCTTTTTAAATGCAATCCATAACCCGGATTTGCCAGGAACCCTTCTTACTCCTCCTACTTGCATGTGACACTGGGCTTAGGATCTGCATAGGAAACACACACACAAGCACACACCTACCTTTGTTGCCTGCAGATGCCTCCTTGGCTGTCCCCAAACGGTATCAAACCAACACCCACGGGAAGCTGTAAGCATAGAGGACATGCCTGCACCCCATTGGACTTACCTGTGTGGGTTAAATCCGGGTTATTTGACAACCTATGGCGGTGATGGTTCTGCTCAGGCAGAGCAGTGCTGATGCTCCTCATAAAGCTGTCGCTGCTGTGAAGGTTCTAGGTGACATCACAAATCCCTATGGTTACATACACAACAAAGCTGGGTTGTTGTTGTTTACACTCTGCAAGGCCTGTGGAAGTGAGTGACATCATAGCACTGTAGTTCTGAGGGTTCAAGATGGATGCAACAATCTCCTGTTGCTTCTATGAAGGCCGTAATAGACGACATCACCAAACAGCTCCATAGTCACATACACAGCAAAGGAGAGATGTTGTTTACACCTAGTGATGTCAGTGGTATTGAGTGACATCACAGCACAGTGCTAAGGCTCCTGGGCCTGGACACAGCAGCGGCTGCAATATCTCAACGGAGAATACGTTTATATCTATGTGTGTGTGTGTGCGCATATATATATATATATATATATATATATATATATATATATATATATATTTCTCCGCCGAAATCACTTTTAAACCCATTTCCACCTTTTTTTCCCTTCTCTTCCTCTTACTTTTTTTTCACGTTTTTTTACGTTTTTCTCCTTTTCGCCTCTTTTCTGGGCGTATTATTCTTCTTTTTCTTCTTTTTTTTCGTCTAATGCATACCCCATCAGTGCAGCAATGCTTATTCAATACCGCCAGCAAATGGAGACACTGGGGGATAATTTTCTAAGGATTTATACTGATTTTTCCTGTCTGAATTTGTCGCACAGAAAGTTGCAGGCCAAATATGTGTGACATTTCTGCGACTTTAGCTTCTAGAGCATTTTTACAACATTATACATAGGTGCTGAATACATAAAAAGCGACTGTTCAGCGACAGACAAGTCGCATCGGCTGAAAGTAGGCCAGAATGTCAGTCCATGTTGGAGCAGGTTTAGATACAGTCTAAAGCATAGATCTCAAAGTCTGTGCACAGAATTTAGCAAGGGCCTCGCACCTTCTGATGCATCAGGTAGGTGCACAATAGCATAGCCTAACCCTGTGTACTTTGGTCTATATTGATGCGGGACATAGACAGCCAGCTGATGACCAATCCATTAGTGCAATGGATGGCTGGAAGCATTTGTCTTTGCCTTTGCAATACCACAGAAGCAATGCATGGTCAATGTACAGCAATGACACACCTGTGTGAACAGCCAGGAGACCCCCCCCCCCCCCCATGTTATGTTACATAGTTACATAGTTAGTACGGTCGAAAAAAGACATATGTCCATCAAGTTCAACCAGGGAATTAAGGGGTAGGGGTGTGGCGCGATATTGGGGAAGGGATGAGATTTTATATTTCTTCATAAGCATTAATCTTATTTTGTCAATTAGGAACATTCAGCACCCACCCGCTATCAAGGCAGCTGCCTATCATGTCATGCCCTACCTGCACAGGTGTGCTGGCTACTCAAATGATCCAATTAAGGAGGCCATTTAGTCAGCAGCAGCAGAAGTCCTGTGCCTGGACGCTCCAACAGGGGCCAGACACAAGCAGAAGCAGAAGCAGCAGAAGCAGCAGCAGCACCACCTTTTGTTTTTTGGCTGCAGCAGCAGCAAGGCCCACAGGGCTGGCTAGCTGGCTAGCCAGCAAGCAGGTAGCAATGAAAGTAGGAATCTTTCTTTTTAACCCTGTAAGGGGGTGGTGCACTGTACCCGAAGATACTGCCATATCGGGTCAATGCATAGGGCGACGGAAGCAAGCTTCGAAATCGGCCCCCGTTCTCAAAAATCCATTTAATATATGGTCCCCAGATAGGGGACGTATCAGATATTAAACTGATAAGAACAGATACTACACTTGATCTTAGCCAAAAGGCCGAGAAGCGATAACCGTGAAAGGGGCGGGCCCAACAAGGTCCCCTTCATGGGCACTATCACTGCTTGCTGTCAGGGAGGCTGCCAGACAATTTTCCATGCACACTCTGGGCTGGGGGGCAGTCAACCACCAGTACACACAGCAGAACCTAAACCCATACCATTATTGCTAAGCAGCAAGACAGGGGCCCATTGCACTCCCACGGGGCCTTTTTAAATGCAATCCATAACCCGGATTTGCCAGGAACCCTTCTTACTCCTCCTACTTGCATGTGACACTGGGCTTAGGATCTGCATAGGAAACACACACACAAGCACACACCTACCTTTGTTGCCTGCAGATGCCTCCTTGGCTGTCCCCAAACGGTATCAAACCAACACCCACGGGAAGCTGTAAGCATAGAGGACATGCCTGCACCCCATTGGACTTACCTGTGTGGGTTAAATCCGGGTTATTTGACAACCTATGGCGGTGATGGTTCTGCTCAGGCAGAGCAGTGCTGATGCTCCTCATAAAGCTGTCGCTGCTGTGAAGGTTCTAGGTGACATCACAAATCCCTATGGTTACATACACAACAAAGCTGGGTTGTTGTTGTTTACACTCTGCAAGGCCTGTGGAAGTGAGTGACATCATAGCACTGTAGTTCTGAGGGTTCAAGATGGATGCAACAATCTCCTGTTGCTTCTATGAAGGCCGTAATAGACGACATCACCAAACAGCTCCATAGTCACATACACAGCAAAGGAGAGATGTTGTTTACACCTAGTGATGTCAGTGGTATTGAGTGACATCACAGCACAGTGCTAAGGCTCCTGGGCCTGGACACAGCAGCGGCTGCAATATCTCAACGGAGAATACGTTTATATCTATGTGTGTGTGTGCGCATATATATATATATATATATATATATATATATATATATATATATTTCTCCGCCGAAATCACTTTTAAACCCATTTCCACCTTTTTTTCCCTTCTCTTCCTCTTACTTTTTTTTCACGTTTTTTTACGTTTTTCTCCTTTTCGCCTCTTTTCTGGGCGTATTATTCTTCTTTTTCTTCTTTTTTTTCGTCTAATGCATACCCCATCAGTGCAGCAATGCTTATTCAATACCGCCAGCAGATGGAGACACTGGGGGATAATTTTCTAAGGATTTATACTGATTTTTCCTGTCTGAATTTGTCGCACAGAAAGTTGCAGGCCAAATATGTGTGACATTTCTGCGACTTTAGCTTCTAGAGCATTTTTACAACATTATACATAGGTGCTGAATACATAAAAAGCGACTGTTCAACGACAGACAAGTCGCATCGGCTGAAAGTAGGCCAGAATGTCAGTCCATGTTGGAGCAGGTTTAGATACAGTCTAAAGCATAGATCTCAAAGTCTGTGCACAGAATTTAGCAAGGGCCTCGCACCTTCTGATGCATCAGGTAGGTGCACAATAGCATAGCCTAACCCTCTGTACTTTGGTCTATATTGATGCGGGACATAGACAGCCAGCTGATGACCAATCCATTAGTGCAATGGATGGCTGGAAGCATTTGTCTTTGCCTTTGCAATACCACAGAAGCAATGCATGGTCAATGTACAGCAATGACACACCTGTGTGAACAGCCAGGAGACCCCCCCCCCCATGTTATGTTACATAGTTACATAGTTAGTACGGTCGAAAAAAGACATATGTCCATCAAGTTCAACCAGGGAATTAAGGGGTAGGGGTGTGGCGCGATATTGGGGAAGGGATGAGATTTTATATTTCTTCATAAGCATTAATCTTATTTTGTCAATTAGGAACATTCAGCACCCACCCGCTATCAAGGCAGCTGCCTATCATGTCATGCCCTACCTGCACAGGTGTGCTGGCTACTCAAATGATCCAATTAAGGAGGCCATTTAGTCAGCAGCAGCAGAAGTCCTGTGCCTGGACGCTCCAACAGGGGCCAGACACAAGCAGAAGCAGAAGCAGCAGAAGCAGCAGCAGCACCACCTTTTGTTTTTTGGCTGCAGCAGCAGCAAGGCCCACAGGGCTGGCTAGCTGGCTAGCCAGCAAGCAGGTAGCAATGAAAGTAGGAATCTTTCTTTTTAACCCTGTAAGGGGGTGGTGCACTGTACCCGAAGATACTGCCATATCGGGTCAATGCATAGGGCGACGGAAGCAAGCTTCGAAATCGGCCCCCGTTCTCAAAAATCCATTTAATATATGGTCCCCAGATAGGGGACGTATCAGATATTAAACTGATAAGAACAGATACTACACTTGATCTTAGCCAAAAGGCCGAGAAGCGATAACCGTGAAAGGGGCGGGCCCAACAAGGTCCCCTTCATGGGCACTATCACTGCTTGCTGTCAGGGAGGCTGCCAGACAATTTTCCATGCACACTCTGGGCTGGGGGGCAGTCAACCACCAGTACACACAGCAGAACCTAAACCCATACCATTATTGCTAAGCAGCAAGACAGGGGCCCATTGCACTCCCACGGGGCCTTTTTAAATGCAATCCATAACCCGGATTTGCCAGGAACCCTTCTTACTCCTCCTACTTGCATGTGACACTGGGCTTAGGATCTGCATAGGAAACACACACACAAGCACACACCTACCTTTGTTGCCTGCAGATGCCTCCTTGGCTGTCCCCAAACGGTATCAAACCAACACCCACGGGAAGCTGTAAGCATAGAGGACATGCCTGCACCCCATTGGACTTACCTGTGTGGGTTAAATCCGGGTTATTTGACAACCTATGGCGGTGATGGTTCTGCTCAGGCAGAGCAGTGCTGATGCTCCTCATAAAGCTGTCGCTGCTGTGAAGGTTCTAGGTGACATCACAAATCCCTATGGTTACATACACAACAAAGCTGGGTTGTTGTTGTTTACACTCTGCAAGGCCTGTGGAAGTGAGTGACATCATAGCACTGTAGTTCTGAGGGTTCAAGATGGATGCAACAATCTCCTGTTGCTTCTATGAAGGCCGTAATAGACGACATCACCAAACAGCTCCATAGTCACATACACAGCAAAGGAGAGATGTTGTTTACACCTAGTGATGTCAGTGGTATTGAGTGACATCACAGCACAGTGCTAAGGCTCCTGGGCCTGGACACAGCAGCGGCTGCAATATCTCAACGGAGAATACGTTTATATCTATGTGTGTGTGTGCGCATATATATATATATATATATATATATATATATATATATATATATATATATATATTTCTCCGCCGAAATCACTTTTAAACCCATTTCCACCTTTTTTTCCCTTCTCTTCCTCTTACTTTTTTTTCACGTTTTTTTACGTTTTTCTCCTTTTCGCCTCTTTTCTGGGCGTATTATTCTTCTTTTTCTTCTTTTTTTTCGTCTAATGCATACCCCATCAGTGCAGCAATGCTTATTCAATACCGCCAGCAGATGGAGACACTGGGGGATAATTTTCTAAGGATTTATACTGATTTTTCCTGTCTGAATTTGTCGCACAGAAAGTTGCAGGCCAAATATGTGTGACATTTCTGCGA
Source organism: Hyla sarda (assembly GCF_029499605.1). Classification (NCBI taxonomy): domain Eukaryota; kingdom Metazoa; phylum Chordata; class Amphibia; order Anura; family Hylidae; genus Hyla; species Hyla sarda. Next base: position 35,962 of record NW_026608391.1, read on the forward strand.
CTTTAGCTTCTAGAGCATTTTTACAACATTATACATAGGTGCTGAATACATAAAAAGCGACTGTTCAGCGGCAGACAAGTCGCATCGGCTGAAAGTAGGCCAGAATGTCAGTCCATGTTGGAGCAGGTTTAGATACAGTCTAAAGCATAGATCTCAAAGTCTGTGCACAGAATTTAGCAAGGGCCTCGCACCTTCTGATGCATCAGGTAGGTGCACAATAGCATAGCCTAACCCTCTGTACTTTGGTCTATATTGATGCGGGACATAGACAGCCAGCTGATGACCAATCCATTAGTGCAATGGATGGCTGGAAGCATTTGTCTTTGCCTTTGCAATACCACAGAAGCAATGCATGGTCAATGTACAGCAATGACACACCTGTGTGAACAGCCAGGAGACCCCCCCCCCCCCCCCCCCCCATGTTATGTTACATAGTTACATAGTTAGTACGGTCGAAAAAAGACATATGTCCATCAAGTTCAACCAGGGAATTAAGGGGTAGGGGTGTGGCGCGATATTGGGGAAGGGATGAGATTTTATATTTCTTCATAAGCATTAATCTTATTTTGTCAATTAGGAACATTCAGCACCCACCCGCTATCAAGGCAGCTGCCTATCATGTCATGCCCTACCTGCACAGGTGTGCTGGCTACTCAAATGATCCAATTAAGGAGGCCATTTAGTCAGCAGCAGCAGAAGTCCTGTGCCTGGACGCTCCAACAGGGGCCAGACACAAGCAGAAGCAGAAGCAGCAGAAGCAGCAGCAGCACCACCTTTTGTTTTTTGGCTGCAGCAGCAGCAAGGCCCACAGGGCTGGCTAGCTGGCTAGCCAGCAAGCAGGTAGCAATGAAAGTAGGAATCTTTCTTTTTAACCCTGTAAGGGGGTGGTGCACTGTACCCGAAGATACTGCCATATCGGGTCAATGCATAGGGCGACGGAAGCAAGCTTCGAAATCGGCCCCCGTTCTCAAAAATCCATTTAATATATGGTCCCCAGATAGGGGACGTATCAGATATTAAACTGATAAGAACAGATACTACACTTGATCTTAGCCAAAAGGCCGAGAAGCGATAACCGTGAAAGGGGCGGGCCCAACAAGGTCCCCTTCATGGGCACTATCACTGCTTGCTGTCAGGGAGGCTGCCAGACAATTTTCCATGCACACTCTGGGCTGGGGGGCAGTCAACCACCAGTACACACAGCAGAACCTAAACCCATACCATTATTGCTAAGCAGCAAGACAGGGGCCCATTGCACTCCCACGGGGCCTTTTTAAATGCAATCCATAACCCGGATTTGCCAGGAACCCTTCTTACTCCTCCTACTTGCATGTGACACTGGGCTTAGGATCTGCATAGGAAACACACACACAAGCACACACCTACCTTTGTTGCCTGCAGATGCCTCCTTGGCTGTCCCCAAACGGTATCAAACCAACACCCACGGGAAGCTGTAAGCATAGAGGACATGCCTGCACCCCATTGGACTTACCTGTGTGGGTTAAATCCGGGTTATTTGACAACCTATGGCGGTGATGGTTCTGCTCAGGCAGAGCAGTGCTGATGCTCCTCATAAAGCTGTCGCTGCTGTGAAGGTTCTAGGTGACATCACAAATCCCTATGGTTACATACACAACAAAGCTGGGTTGTTGTTGTTTACACTCTGCAAGGCCTGTGGAAGTGAGTGACATCATAGCACTGTAGTTCTGAGGGTTCAAGATGGATGCAACAATCTCCTGTTGCTTCTATGAAGGCCGTAATAGACGACATCACCAAACAGCTCCATAGTCACATACACAGCAAAGGAGAGATGTTGTTTACACCTAGTGATGTCAGTGGTATTGAGTGACATCACAGCACAGTGCTAAGGCTCCTGGGCCTGGACACAGCAGCGGCTGCAATATCTCAACGGAGAATACGTTTATATCTATGTGTGTGTGTGCGCATATATATATATATATATATATATATATATATATATATATATATTTCTCCGCCGAAATCACTTTTAAACCCATTTCCACCTTTTTTTCCCTTCTCTTCCTCTTACTTTTTTTTCACGTTTTTTTACGTTTTTCTCCTTTTCGCCTCTTTTCTGGGCGTATTATTCTTCTTTTTCTTCTTTTTTTTCGTCTAATGCATACCCCATCAGTGCAGCAATGCTTATTCAATACCGCCAGCAGATGGAGACACTGGGGGATAATTTTCTAAGGATTTATACAGATTTTTCCTGTCTGAATTTGTCGCACAGAAAGTTGCAGGCCAAATATGTGTGACATTTCTGCGACTTTAGCTTCTAGAGCATTTTTACAACATTATACATAGGTGCTGAATACATAAAAAGCGACTGTTCAGCGACAGACAAGTCGCATCGGCTGAAAGTAGGCCAGAATGTCAGTCCATGTTGGAGCAGGTTTAGATACAGTCTAAAGCATAGATCTCAAAGTCTGTGCACAGAATTTAGCAAGGGCCTCGCACCTTCTGATGCATCAGGTAGGTGCACAATAGCATAGCCTAACCCTCTGTACTTTGGTCTATATTGATGCGGGACATAGACAGCCAGCTGATGACCAATCCATTAGTGCAATGGATGGCTGGAAGCATTTGTCTTTGCCTTTGCAATACCACAGAAGCAATGCATGGTCAATGTACAGCAATGACACACCTGTGTGAACAGCCAGGAGACCCCCCCCCCCCATGTTATGTTACATAGTTACATAGTTAGTACGGTCGAAAAAAGACATATGTCCATCAAGTTCAACCAGGGAATTAAGGGGTAGGGGTGTGGCGCGATATTGGGGAAGGGATGAGATTTTATATTTCTTCATAAGCATTAATCTTATTTTGTCAATTAGGAACATTCAGCACCCACCCGCTATCAAGGCAGCTGCCTATCATGTCATGCCCTACCTGCACAGGTGTGCTGGCTACTCAAATGATCCAATTAAGGAGGCCATTTAGTCAGCAGCAGCAGAAGTCCTGTGCCTGGACGCTCCAACAGGGGCCAGACACAAGCAGAAGCAGAAGCAGCAGAAGCAGCAGCAGCACCACCTTTTGTTTTTTGGCTGCAGCAGCAGCAAGGCCCACAGGGCTGGCTAGCTGGCTAGCCAGCAAGCAGGTAGCAATGAAAGTAGGAATCTTTCTTTTTAACCCTGTAAGGGGGTGGTGCACTGTACCCGAAGATACTGCCATATCGGGTCAATGCATAGGGCGACGGAAGCAAGCTTCGAAATCGGCCCCCGTTCTCAAAAATCCATTTAATATATGGTCCCCAGATAGGGGACGTATCAGATATTAAACTGATAAGAACAGATACTACACTTGATCTTAGCCAAAAGGCCGAGAAGCGATAACCGTGAAAGGGGCGGGCCCAACAAGGTCCCCTTCATGGGCACTATCACTGCTTGCTGTCAGGGAGGCTGCCAGACAATTTTCCATGCACACTCTGGGCTGGGGGGCAGTCAACCACCAGTACACACAGCAGAACCTAAACCCATACCATTATTGCTAAGCAGCAAGACAGGGGCCCATTGCACTCCCACGGGGCCTTTTTAAATGCAATCCATAACCCGGATTTGCCAGGAACCCTTCTTACTCCTCCTACTTGCATGTGACACTGGGCTTAGGATCTGCATAGGAAACACACACACAAGCACACACCTACCTTTGTTGCCTGCAGATGCCTCCTTGGCTGTCCCCAAACGGTATCAAACCAACACCCACGGGAAGCTGTAAGCATAGAGGACATGCCTGCACCCCATTGGACTTACCTGTGTGGGTTAAATCCGGGTTATTTGACAACCTATGGCGGTGATGGTTCTGCTCAGGCAGAGCAGTGCTGATGCTCCTCATAAAGCTGTCGCTGCTGTGAAGGTTCTAGGTGACATCACAAATCCCTATGGTTACATACACAACAAAGCTGGGTTGTTGTTGTTTACACTCTGCAAGGCCTGTGGAAGTGAGTGACATCATAGCACTGTAGTTCTGAGGGTTCAAGATGGATGCAACAATCTCCTGTTGCTTCTATGAAGGCCGTAATAGACGACATCACCAAACAGCTCCATAGTCACATACACAGCAAAGGAGAGATGTTGTTTACACCTAGTGATGTCAGTGGTATTGAGTGACATCACAGCACAGTGCTAAGGCTCCTGGGCCTGGACACAGCAGCGGCTGCAATATCTCAACGGAGAATACGTTTATATCTATGTGTGTGTGTGCGCATATATATATATATATATATATATATATATATATATATATATATATATATATATTTCTCCGCCGAAATCACTTTTAAACCCATTTTTTCCCTTCTCTTCCTCTTACTTTTTTTTCACGTTTTTTTACGTTTTTCTCCTTTTCGCCTCTTTTCTGGGCGTATTATTCTTCTTTTTCTTCTTTTTTTTCGTCTAATGCATACCCCATCAGTGCAGCAATGCTTATTCAATACCGCCAGCAGATGGAGACACTGGGGGATAATTTTCTAAGGATTTATACTGATTTTTCCTGTCTGAATTTGTCGCACAGAAAGTTGCAGGCCAAATATGTGTGACATTTCTGCGACTTTAGCTTCTAGAGCATTTTTACAACATTATACATAGGTGCTGAATACATAAAAAGCGACTGTTCAGCGACAGACAAGTCGCATCGGCTGAAAGTAGGCCAGAATGTCAGTCCATGTTGGAGCAGGTTTAGATACAGTCTAAAGCATAGATCTCAAAGTCTGTGCACAGAATTTAGCAAGGGCCTCGCACCTTCTGATGCATCAGGTAGGTGCACAATAGCATAGCCTAACCCTCTGTACTTTGGTCTATATTGATGCGGGACATAGACAGCCAGCTGATGACCAATCCATTAGTGCAATGGATGGCTGGAAGCATTTGTCTTTGCCTTTGCAATACCACAGAAGCAATGCATGGTCAATGTACAGCAATGACACACCTGTGTGAACAGCCAGGAGACCCCCCCCCCCCCCCATGTTATGTTACATAGTTACATAGTTAGTACGGTCGAAAAAAGACATATGTCCATCACGTTCAACCAGGGAATTAAGGGGTAGGGGTGTGGCGCGATATTGGGGAAGGGATGAGATTTTATATTTCTTCATAAGCATTAATCTTATTTTGTCAATTAGGAACATTCAGCACCCACCCGCTATCAAGGCAGCTGCCTATCATGTCATGCCCTACCTGCACAGGTGTGCTGGCTACTCAAATGATCCAATTAAGGAGGCCATTTAGTCAGCAGCAGCAGAAGTCCTGTGCCTGGACGCTCCAACAGGGGCCAGACACAAGCAGAAGCAGAAGCAGCAGAAGCAGCAGCAGCACCACCTTTTGTTTTTTGGCTGCAGCAGCAGCAAGGCCCACAGGGCTGGCTAGCTGGCTAGCCAGCAAGCAGGTAGCAATGAAAGTAGGAATCTTTCTTTTTAACCCTGTAAGGGGGTGGTGCACTGTACCCGAAGATACTGCCATATCGGGTCAATGCATAGGGCGACGGAAGCAAGCTTCGAAATCGGCCCCCGTTCTCAAAAATCCATTTAATATATGGTCCCCAGATAGGGGACGTATCAGATATTAAACTGATAAGAACAGATACTACACTTGATCTTAGCCAAAAGGCCGAGAAGCGATAACCGTGAAAGGGGCGGGCCCAACAAGGTCCCCTTCATGGGCACTATCACTGCTTGCTGTCAGGGAGGCTGCCAGACAATTTTCCATGCACACTCTGGGCTGGGGGGCAGTCAACCACCAGTACACACAGCAGAACCTAAACCCATACCATTATTGCTAAGCAGCAAGACAGGGGCCCATTGCACTCCCACGGGGCCTTTTTAAATGCAATCCATAACCCGGATTTGCCAGGAACCCTTCTTACTCCTCCTACTTGCATGTGACACTGGGCTTAGGATCTGCATAGGAAACACACACACAAGCACACACCTACCTTTGTTGCCTGCAGATGCCTCCTTGGCTGTCCCCAAACGGTATCAAACCAACACCCACGGGAAGCTGTAAGCATAGAGGACATGCCTGCACCCCATTGGACTTACCTGTGTGGGTTAAATCCGGGTTATTTGACAACCTATGGCGGTGATGGTTCTGCTCAGGCAGAGCAGTGCTGATGCTCCTCATAAAGCTGTCGCTGCTGTGAAGGTTCTAGGTGACATCACAAATCCCTATGGTTACATACACAACAAAGCTGGGTTGTTGTTGTTTACACTCTGCAAGGCCTGTGGAAGTGAGTGACATCATAGCACTGTAGTTCTGAGGGTTCAAGATGGATGCAACAATCTCCTGTTGCTTCTATGAAGGCCGTAATAGACGACATCACCAAACAGCTCCATAGTCACATACACAGCAAAGGAGAGATGTTGTTTACACCTAGTGATGTCAGTGGTATTGAGTGACATCACAGCACAGTGCTAAGGCTCCTGGGCCTGGACACAGCAGCGGCTGCAATATCTCAACGGAGAATACGTTTATATCTATGTGTGTGTGTGCGCATATATATATATATATATATATATATATATATATATTTCTCCGCCGAAATCACTTTTAAACCCATTTCCACCTTTTTTTCCCTTCTCTTCCTCTTACTTTTTTTTCACGTTTTTTTACGTTTTTCTCCTTTTCGCCTCTTTTCTGGGCGTATTATTCTTCTTTTTCTTCTTTTTTTTCGTCTAATGCATACCCCATCAGTGCAGCAATGCTTATTCAATACCGCCAGCAGATGGAGACACTGGGGGATAATTTTCTAAGGATTTATACTGATTTTTCCTGTCTGAATTTGTCGCACAAAAAGTTGCAGGCCAAATATGTGTGACATTTCTGCGACTTTAGCTTCTAGAGCATTTTTACAACATTATACATAGGTGCTGAATACATAAAAAGCGACTGTTCAGCGACAGACAAGTCGCATCGGCTGAAAGTAGGCCAGAATGTCAGTCCATGTTGGAGCAGGTTTAGATACAGTCTAAAGCATAGATCTCAAAGTCTGTGCACAGAATTTAGCAAGGGCCTCGCACCTTCTGATGCATCAGGTAGGTGCACAATAGCATAGCCTAACCCTCTGTACTTTGGTCTATATTGATGCGGGACATAGACAGCCAGCTGATGACCAATCCATTAGTGCAATGGATGGCTGGAAGCATTTGTCTTTGCCTTTGCAATACCACAGAAGCAATGCATGGTCAATGTACAGCAATGACACACCTGTGTGAACAGCCAGGAGACCCCCCCCCCCCCCATGTTATGTTACATAGTTACATAGTTAGTACGGTCGAAAAAAGACATATGTCCATCAAGTTCAACCAGGGAATTAAGGGGTAGGGGTGTGGCGCGATATTGGGGAAGGGATGAGATTTTATATTTCTTCATAAGCATTAATCTTATTTTGTCAATTAGGAACATTCAGCACCCACCCGCTATCAAGGCAGCTGCCTATCATGTCATGCCCTACCTGCACAGGTGTGCTGGCTACTCAAATGATCCAATTAAGGAGGCCATTTAGTCAGCAGCAGCAGAAGTCCTGTGCCTGGACGCTCCAACAGGGGCCAGACACAAGCAGAAGCAGCAGAAGCAGCAGCAGCACCACCTTTTGTTTTTTGGCTGCAGCAGCAGCAAGGCCCACAGGGCTGGCTAGCTGGCTAGCCAGCAAGCAGGTAGCAATGAAAGTAGGAATCTTTCTTTTTAACCCTGTAAGGGGGTGGTGCACTGTACCCGAAGATACTGCCATATCGGGTCAATGCATAGGGCGACGGAAGCAAGCTTCGAAATCGGCCCCCGTTCTCAAAAATCCATTTAATATATGGTCCCCAGATAGGGGACGTATCAGATATTAAACTGATAAGAACAGATACTACACTTGATCTTAGCCAAAAGGCCGAGAAGCGATAACCGTGAAAGGGGCGGGCCCAACAAGGTCCCCTTCATGGGCACTATCACTGCTTGCTGTCAGGGAGGCTGCCAGACAATTTTCCATGCACACTCTGGGCTGGGGGGCAGTCAACCACCAGTACACACAGCAGAACCTAAACCCATACCATTATTGCTAAGCAGCAAGACAGGGGCCCATTGCACTCCCACGGGGCCTTTTTAAATGCAATCCATAACCCGGATTTGCCAGGAACCCTTCTTACTCCTCCTACTTGCATGTGACACTGGGCTTAGGATCTGCATAGGAAACACACACACAAGCACACACCTACCTTTGTTGCCTGCAGATGCCTCCTTGGCTGTCCCCAAACGGTATCAAACCAACACCCACGGGAAGCTGTAAGCATAGAGGACATGCCTGCACCCCATTGGACTTACCTGTGTGGGTTAAATCCGGGTTATTTGACAACCTATGGCGGTGATTATTCTGCTCAGGCAGAGCAGTGCTGATGCTCCTCATAAAGCTGTCGCTGCTGTGAAGGTTCTAGGTGACATCACAAATCCCTATGGTTACATACACAACAAAGCTGGGTTGTTGTTGTTTACACTCTGCAAGGCCTGTGGAAGTGAGTGACATCATAGCACTGTAGTTCTGAGGGTTCAAGATGGATGCAACAATCTCCTGTTGCTTCTATGAAGGCCGTAATAGACGACATCACCAAACAGCTCCATAGTCACATACACAGCAAAGGAGAGATGTTGTTTACACCTAGTGATGTCAGTGGTATTGAGTGACATCACAGCACAGTGCTAAGGCTCCTGGGCCTGGACACAGCAGCGGCTGCAATATCTCAACGGAGAATACGTTTATATCTATGTGTGTGTGTGCGCATATATATATATATATATATATATATATATATATATATATATATATATCTATATATATATATATATTTCTCCGCCGAAATCACTTTTAAACCCATTTCCACCTTTTTTTCCCTTCTCTTCCTCTTACTTTTTTTTCACGTTTTTTTTACGTTTTTCTCCTTTTCGCCTCTTTTCTGGGCGTATTATTCTTCTTTTTCTTCTTTTTTTTCGTCTAATGCATACCCCATCAGTGCAGCAATGCTTATTCAATACCGCCAGCAGATGGAGACACTGGGGGATAATTTTCTAAGGATTTATACTGATTTTTCCTGTCTGAATTTGTCGCACAGAAAGTTGCAGGCCAAATATGTGTGACATTTCTGCGACTTTAGCTTCTAGAGCATTTTTACAACATTATACATAGGTGCTGAATACATAAAAAGCGACTGTTCAGCGACAGACAAGTCGCATCGGCTGAAAGTAGGCCAGAATGTCAGTCCATGTTGGAGCAGGTTTAGATACAGTCTAAAGCATAGATCTCAAAGTCTGTGCACAGAATTTAGCAAGGGCCTCGCACCTTCTGATGCATCAGGTAGGTGCACAATAGCATAGCCTAACCCTCTGTACTTTGGTCTATATTGATGCGGGACATAGACAGCCAGCTGATGACCAATCCATTAGTGCAATGGATGGCTGGAAGCATTTGTCTTTGCCTTTGCAATACCACAGAAGCAATGCATGGTCAATGTACAGCAATGACACACCTGTGTGAACAGCCAGGAGACCCCCCCCATGTTATGTTACATAGTTACATAGTTAGTACGGTCGAAAAAAGACATATGTCCATCAAGTTCAACCAGGGAATTAAGGGGTAGGGGTGTGGCGCGATATTGGGGAAGGGATGAGATTTTATATTTCTTCATAAGCATTAATCTTATTTTGTCAATTAGGAACATTCAGCACCCACCCGCTATCAAGGCAGCTGCCTATCATGTCATGCCCTACCTGCACAGGTGTGCTGGCTACTCAAATGATCCAATTAAGGAGGCCATTTAGTCAGCAGCAGCAGAAGTCCTGTGCCTGGACGCTCCAACAGGGGCCAGACACAAGCAGAAGCAGAAGCAGCAGAAGCAGCAGCAGCACCACCTTTTGTTTTTTGGCTGCAGCAGCAGCAAGGCCCACAGGGCTGGCTAGCTGGCTAGCCAGCAAGCAGGTAGCAATGAAAGTAGGAATCTTTCTTTTTAACCCTGTAAGGGGGTGGTGCACTGTACCCGAAGATACTGCCATATCGGGTCAATGCATAGGGCGACGGAAGCAAGCTTCGAAATCGGCCCCCGTTCTCAAAAATCCATTTAATATATGGTCCCCAGATAGGGGACGTATCAGATATTAAACTGATAAGAACAGATACTACACTTGATCTTAGCCAAAAGGCCGAGAAGCGATAACCGTGAAAGGGGCGGGCCCAACAAGGTCCCCTTCATGGGCACTATCACTGCTTGCTGTCAGGGAGGCTGCCAGACAATTTTCCATGCACACTCTGGGCTGGGGGGCAGTCAACCACCAGTACACACAGCAGAACCTAAACCCATACCATTATTGCTAAGCAGCAAGACAGGGGCCCATTGCACTCCCACGGGGCCTTTTTAAATGCAATCCATAACCCGGATTTGCCAGGAACCCTTCTTACTCCTCCTACTTGCATGTGACACTGGGCTTAGGATCTGCATAGGAAACACACACACAAGCACACACCTACCTTTGTTGCCTGCAGATGCCTCCTTGGCTGTCCCCAAACGGTATCAAACCAACACCCACGGGAAGCTGTAAGCATAGAGGACATGCCTGCACCCCATTGGACTTACCTGTGTGGGTTAAATCCGGGTTATTTGACAACCTATGGCGGTGATGGTTCTGCTCAGGCAGAGCAGTGCTGATGCTCCTCATAAAGCTGTCGCTGCTGTGAAGGTTCTAGGTGACATCACAAATCCCTATGGTTACATACACAACAAAGCTGGGTTGTTGTTGTTTACACTCTGCAAGGCCTGTGGAAGTGAGTGACATCATAGCACTGTAGTTCTGAGGGTTCAAGATGGATGCAACAATCTCCTGTTGCTTCTATGAAGGCCGTAATAGACGACATCACCAAACAGCTCCATAGTCACATACACAGCAAAGGAGAGATGTTGTTTACACCTAGTGATGTCAGTGGTATTGAGTGACATCACAGCACAGTGCTAAGGCTCCTGGGCCTGGACACAGCAGCGGCTGCAATATCTCAACGGAGAATACGTTTATATCTATGTGTGTGTGTGCGCATATATATATATATATATATATATATATATATATATATATATATATATTTCTCCGCCGAAATCACTTTTAAACCCATTTCCACCTTTTTTTCCCTTCTCTTCCTCTTACTTTTTTTTCACGTTTTTTTACGTTTTTCTCCTTTTCGCCTCTTTTCTGGGCGTATTATTCTTCTTTTTCTTCTTTTTTTTCGTCTAATGCATACCCCATCAGTGCAGCAATGCTTATTCAATACCGCCAGCAGATGGAGACACTGGGGGATAATTTTCTAAGGATTTATACTGATTTTTCCTGTCTGAATTTGTCGCACAGAAAGTTGCAGGCCAAATATGTGTGACATTTCTGCGACTTTAGCTTCTAGAGCATTTTTACAACATTATACATAGGTGCTGAATACATAAAAAGCGACTGTTCAGCGACAGACAAGTCGCATCGGCTGAAAGTAGGCCAGAATGTCAGTCCATGTTGGAGCAGGTTTAGATACAGTCTAAAGCATAGATCTCAAAGTCTGTGCACAGAATTTAGCAAGGGCCTCGCACCTTCTGATGCATCAGGTAGGTGCACAATAGCATAGCCTAACCCTCTGTACTTTGGTCTATATTGATGCGGGACATAGACAGCCAGCTGATGACCAATCCATTAGTGCAATGGATGGCTGGAAGCATTTGTCTTTGCCTTTGCAATACCACAGAAGCAATGCATGGTCAATGTACAGCAATGACACACCTGTGTGAACAGCCAGGAGACCCCCCCCCCCCCCCATGTTATGTTACATAGTTACATAGTTAGTACGGTCGAAAAAAGACATATGTCCATCAAGTTCAACCAGGGAATTAAGGGGTAGGGGTGTGGCGCGATATTGGGGAAGGGATGAGATTTTATATTTCTTCATAAGCATTAATCTTATTTTGTCAATTAGGAACATTCAGCACCCACCCGCTATCAAGGCAGCTGCCTATCATGTCATGCCCTACCTGCACAGGTGTGCTGGCTACTCAAATGATCCAATTAAGGAGGCCATTTAGTCAGCAGCAGCAGAAGTCCTGTGCCTGGACGCTCCAACAGGGGCCAGACACAAGCAGAAGCAGAAGCAGCAGAAGCAGCAGCAGCACCACCTTTTGTTTTTTGGCTGCAGCAGCAGCAAGGCCCACAGGGCTGGCTAGCTGGCTAGCCAGCAAGCAGGTAGCAATGAAAGTAGGAATCTTTCTTTTTAACCCTGTAAGGGGGTGGTGCACTGTACCCGAAGATACTGCCATATCGGGTCAATGCATAGGGCGACGGAAGCAAGCTTCGAAATCGGCCCCCGTTCTCAAAAATCCATTTAATATATGGTCCCCAGATAGGGGACGTATCAGATATTAAACTGATAAGAACAGATACTACACTTGATCTTAGCCAAAAGGCCGAGAAGCGATAACCGTGAAAGGGGCGGGCCCAACAAGGTCCCCTTCATGGGCACTATCACTGCTTGCTGTCAGGGAGGCTGCCAGACAATTTTCCATGCACACTCTGGGCTGGGGGGCAGTCAACCACCAGTACACACAGCAGAACCTAAACCCATACCATTATTGCTAAGCAGCAAGACAGGGGCCCATTGCACTCCCACGGGGCCTTTTTAAATGCAATCCATAACCCGGATTTGCCAGGAACCCTTCTTACTCCTCCTACTTGCATGTGACACTGGGCTTAGGATCTGCATAGGAAACACACACACAAGCACACACCTACCTTTGTTGCCTGCAGATGCCTCCTTGGCTGTCCCCAAACGGTATCAAACCAACACCCACGGGAAGCTGTAAGCATAGAGGACATGCCTGCACCCCATTGGACTTACCTGTGTGGGTTAAATCCGGGTTATTTGACAACCTATGGCGGTGATGGTTCTGCTCAGGCAGAGCAGTGCTGATGCTCCTCATAAAGCTGTCGCTGCTGTGAAGGTTCTAGGTGACATCACAAATCCCTATGGTTACATACACAACAAAGCTGGGTTGTTGTTGTTTACACTCTGCAAGGCCTGTGGAAGTGAGTGACATCATAGCACTGTAGTTCTGAGGGTTCAAGATGGATGCAACAATCTCCTGTTGCTTCTATGAAGGCCGTAATAGACGACATCACCAAACAGCTCCATAGTCACATACACAGCAAAGGAGAGATGTTGTTTACACCTAGTGATGTCAGTGGTATTGAGTGACATCACAGCACAGTGCTAAGGCTCCTGGGCCTGGACACAGCAGCGGCTGCAATATCTCAACGGAGAATACGTTTATATCTATGTGTGTGTGTGCGCATATATATATATATATATATATATATATATATATATATATATATATATTTCTCCGCCGAAATCACTTTTAAACCCATTTCCACCTTTTTTTCCCTTCTCTTCCTCTTACTTTTTTTTCACGTTTTTTTACGTTTTTCTCCTTTTCGCCTCTTTTCTGGGCGTATTATTCTTCTTTTTCTTCTTTTTTTTCGTCTAATGCATACCCCATCAGTGCAGCAATGCTTATTCAATACCGCCAGCAGATGGAGACACTGGGGGATAATTTTCTAAGGATTTATACTGATTTTTCCTGTCTGAATTTGTCGCACAGAAAGTTGCAGGCCAAATATGTGTGACATTTCTGCGACTTTAGCTTCTAGAGCATTTTTACAACATTATACATAGGTGCTGAATACATAAAAAGCGACTGTTCAGCGACAGACAAGTCGCATCGGCTGAAAGTAGGCCAGAATGTCAGTCCATGTTGGAGCAGGTTTAGATACAGTCTAAAGCATAGATCTCAAAGTCTGTGCACAGAATTTAGCAAGGGCCTCGCACCTTCTGATGCATCAGGTAGGTGCACAATAGCATAGCCTAACCCTCTGTACTTTGGTCTATATTGATGCGGGACATAGACAGCCAGCTGATGACCAATCCATTAGTGCAATGGATGGCTGGAAGCATTTGTCTTTGCCTTTGCAATACCACAGAAGCAATGCATGGTCAATGTACAGCAATGACACACCTGTGTGAACAGCCAGGAGACCCCCCCCCCCCCCCCATGTTATGTTACATAGTTACATAGTTAGTACGGTCGAAAAAAGACATATGTCCATCACGTTCAACCAGGGAATTAAGGGGTAGGGGTGTGGCGCGATATTGGGGAAGGGATGAGATTTTATATTTCTTCATAAGCATTAATCTTATTTTGTCAATTAGGAACATTCAGCACCCACCCGCTATCAAGGCAGCTGCCTATCATGTCATGCCCTACCTGCACAGGTGTGCTGGCTACTCAAATGATCCAATTAAGGAGGCCATTTAGTCAGCAGCAGCAGAAGTCCTGTGCCTGGACGCTCCAACAGGGGCCAGACACAAGCAGAAGCAGAAGCAGCAGAAGCAGCAGCAGCACCACCTTTTGTTTTTTGGCTGCAGCAGCAGCAAGGCCCACAGGGCTGGCTAGCTGGCTAGCCAGCAAGCAGGTAGCAATGAAAGTAGGAATCTTTCTTTTTAACCCTGTAAGGGGGTGGTGCACTGTACCCGAAGATACTGCCATATCGGGTCAATGCATAGGGCGACGGAAGCAAGCTTCGAAATCGGCCCCCGTTCTCAAAAATCCATTTAATATATGGTCCCCAGATAGGGGACGTATCAGATATTAAACTGATAAGAACAGATACTACACTTGATCTTAGCCAAAAGGCCGAGAAGCGATAACCGTGAAAGGGGCGGGCCCAACAAGGTCCCATTCATGGGCACTATCACTGCTTGCTGTCAGGGAGGCTGCCAGACAATTTTCCATGCACACTCTGGGCTGGGGGGCAGTCAACCACCAGTACACACAGCAGAACCTAAACCCATACCATTATTGCTAAGCAGCAAGACAGGGGCCCATTGCACTCCCACGGGGCCTTTTTAAATGCAATCCATAACCCGGATTTGCCAGGAACCCTTCTTACTCCTCCTACTTGCATGTGACACTGGGCTTAGGATCTGCATAGGAAACACACACACAAGCACACACCTACCTTTGTTGCCTGCAGATGCCTCCTTGGCTGTCCCCAAACGGTATCAAACCAACACCCACGGGAAGCTGTAAGCATAGAGGACATGCCTGCACCCCATTGGACTTACCTGTGTGGGTTAAATCCGGGTTATTTGACAACCTATGGCGGTGATGGTTCTGCTCAGGCAGAGCAGTGCTGATGCTCCTCATAAAGCTGTCGCTGCTGTGAAGGTTCTAGGTGACATCACAAATCCCTATGGTTACATACACAACAAAGCTGGGTTGTTGTTGTTTACACTCTGCAAGGCCTGTGGAAGTGAGTGACATCATAGCACTGTAGTTCTGAGGGTTCAAGATGGATGCAACAATCTCCTGTTGCTTCTATGAAGGCCGTAATAGACGACATCACCAAACAGCTCCATAGTCACATACACAGCAAAGGAGAGATGTTGTTTACACCTAGTGATGTCAGTGGTATTGAGTGACATCACAGCACAGTGCTAAGGCTCCTGGGCCTGGACACAGCAGCGGAATATCTCAACGGAGAATACGTTTATATCTATGTGTGTGTGTGCGCATATATATATATATATATATATATATATATATATATATATATATATTTCTCCGCCGAAATCACTTTTAAACCCATTTCCACCTTTTTTTCCCTTCTCTTCCTCTTACTTTTTTTTCACGTTTTTTTACGTTTTTCTCCTTTTCGCCTCTTTTCTGGGCGTATTATTCTTCTTTTTCTTCTTTTTTTTCGTCTAATGCATACCCCATCAGTGCAGCAATGCTTATTCAATACCGCCAGCAGATGGAGACACTGGGGGATAATTTTCTAAGGATTTATACTGATTTTTCCTGTCTGAATTTGTCGCACAGAAAGTTGCAGGCCAAATATGTGTGACATTTCTGCGACTTTAGCTTCTAGAGCATTTTTACAACATTATACATAGGTGCTGAATACATAAAAAGCGACTGTTCAGCGACAGACAAGTCGCATCGGCTGAAAGTAGGCCAGAATGTCAGTCCATGTTGGAGCAGGTTTAGATACAGTCTAAAGCATAGATCTCAAAGTCTGTGCACAGAATTTAGCAAGGGCCTCGCACCTTCTGATGCATCAGGTAGGTGCACAATAGCATAGCCTAACCCTCTGTACTTTGGTCTATATTGATGCGGGACATAGACAGCCAGCTGATGACCAATCCATTAGTGCAATGGATGGCTGGAAGCATTTGTCTTTGCCTTTGCAATACCACAGAAGCAATGCATGGTCAATGTACAGCAATGACACACCTGTGTGAACAGCCAGGAGACCCCCCCCCCCCCCCCCCATGTTATGTTACATAGTTACATAGTTAGTACGGTCGAAAAAAGACATATGTCCATCACGTTCAACCAGGGAATTAAGGGGTAGGGGTGTGGCGCGATATTGGGGAAGGGATGAGATTTTATATTTCTTCATAAGCATTAATCTTATTTTGTCAATTAGGAACATTCAGCACCCACCCGCTATCAAGGCAGCTGCCTATCATGTCATGCCCTACCTGCACAGGTGTGCTGGCTACTCAAATGATCCAATTAAGGAGGCCATTTAGTCAGCAGCAGCAGAAGTCCTGTGCCTGGACGCTCCAACAGGGGCCAGACACAAGCAGAAGCAGAAGCAGCAGAAGCAGCAGCAGCACCACCTTTTGTTTTTTGGCTGCAGCAGCAGCAAGGCCCACAGGGCTGGCTAGCTGGCTAGCCAGCAAGCAGGTAGCAATGAAAGTAGGAATCTTTCTTTTTAACCCTGTAAGGGGGTGGTGCACTGTACCCGAAGATACTGCCATATCGGGTCAATGCATAGGGCGACGGAAGCAAGCTTCGAAATCGGCCCCCGTTCTCAAAAATCCATTTAATATATGGTCCCCAGATAGGGGACGTATCAGATATTAAACTGATAAGAACAGATACTACACTTGATCTTAGCCAAAAGGCCGAGAAGCGATAACCGTGAAAGGGGCGGGCCCAACAAGGTCCCCTTCATGGGCACTATCACTGCTTGCTGTCAGGGAGGCTGCCAGACAATTTTCCATGCACACTCTGGGCTGGGGGGCAGTCAACCACCAGTACACACAGCAGAACCTAAACCCATACCATTATTGCTAAGCAGCAAGACAGGGGCCCATTGCACTCCCACGGGGCCTTTTTAAATGCAATCCATAACCCGGATTTGCCAGGAACCCTTCTTACTCCTCCTACTTGCTTGTGACACTGGGCTTAGGATCTGCATAGGAAACACACACACAAGCACACACCTACCTTTGTTGCCTGCAGATGCCTCCTTGGCTGTCCCCAAACGGTATCAAACCAACACCCACGGGAAGCTGTAAGCATAGAGGACATGCCTGCACCCCATTGGACTTACCTGTGTGGGTTAAATCCGGGTTATTTGACAACCTATGGCGGTGATGGTTCTGCTCAGGCAGAGCAGTGCTGATGCTCCTCATAAAGCTGTCGCTGCTGTGAAGGTTCTAGGTGACATCACAAATCCCTATGGTTACATACACAACAAAGCTGGGTTGTTGTTGTTTACACTCTGCAAGGCCTGTGGAAGTGAGTGACATCATAGCACTGTAGTTCTGAGGGTTCAAGATGGATGCAACAATCTCCTGTTGCTTCTATGAAGGCCGTAATAGACGACATCACCAAACAGCTCCATAGTCACATACACAGCAAAGGAGAGATGTTGTTTACACCTAGTGATGTCAGTGGTATTGAGTGACATCACAGCACAGTGCTAAGGCTCCTGGGCCTGGACACAGCAGCGGCTGCAATATCTCAACGGAGAATACGTTTATATCTATGTGTGTGTGTGCGCATATATATATATATATATATATATATATATATATATATATATATATTTCTCCGCCGAAATCACTTTTAAACCCATTTCCACCTTTTTTTCCCTTCTCTTCCTCTTACTTTTTTTTCACGTTTTTTTACGTTTTTCTCCTTTTCGCCTCTTTTCTGGGCGTATTATTCTTCTTTTTCTTCTTTTTTTTCGTCTAATGCATACCCCATCAGTGCAGCAATGCTTATTCAATACCGCCAGCAGATGGAGACACTGGGGGATAATTTTCTAAGGATTTATACTGATTTTTCCTGTCTGAATTTGTCGCACAGAAAGTTGCAGGCCAAATATGTGTGACATTTCTGCGACTTTAGCTTCTAGAGCATTTTTACAACATTATACATAGGTGCTGAATACATAAAAAGCGACTGTTCAGCGACAGACAAGTCGCATCGGCTGAAAGTAGGCCAGAATGTCAGTCCATGTTGGAGCAGGTTTAGATACAGTCTAAAGCATAGATCTCAAAGTCTGTGCACAGAATTTAGCAAGGGCCTCGCACCTTCTGATGCATCAGGTAGGTGCACAATAGCATAGCCTAACCCTCTGTACTTTGGTCTATATTGATGCGGGACATAGACAGCCAGCTGATGACCAATCCATTAGTGCAATGGATGGCTGGAAGCATTTGTCTTTGCCTTTGCAATACCACAGAAGCAATGCATGGTCAATGTACAGCAATGACACACCTGTGTGAACAGCCAGGAGACCCCCCCCCCCCCCCATGTTATGTTACATAGTTACATAGTTAGTACGGTCGAAAAAAGACATATGTCCATCACGTTCAACCAGGGAATTAAGGGGTAGGGGTGTGGCGCGATATTGGGGAAGGGATGAGATTTTATATTTCTTCATAAGCATTAATCTTATTTTGTCAATTAGGAACATTCAGCACCCACCCGCTATCAAGGCAGCTGCCTATCATGTCATGCCCTACCTGCACAGGTGTGCTGGCTACTCAAATGATCCAATTAAGGAGGCCATTTAGTCAGCAGCAGCAGAAGTCCTGTGCCTGGACGCTCCAACAGGGGCCAGACACAAGCAGAAGCAGAAGCAGCAGAAGCAGCAGCAGCACCACCTTTTGTCTTTTGGCTGCAGCAGCAGCAAGGCCCACAGGGCTGGCTAGCTGGCTAGCCAGCAAGCAGGTAGCAATGAAAGTAGGAATCTTTCTTTTTAACCCTGTAAGGGGGTGGTGCACTGTACCCGAAGATACTGCCATATCGGGTCAATGCATAGGGCGACGGAAGCAAGCTTCGAAATCGGCCCCCGTTCTCAAAAATCCATTTAATATATGGTCCCCAGATAGGGGACGTATCAGATATTAAACTGATAAGAACAGATACTACACTTGATCTTAGCCAAAAGGCCGAGAAGCGATAACCGTGAAAGGGGCGGGCCCAACAAGGTCCCCTTCATGGGCACTATCACTGCTTGCTGTCAGGGAGGCTGCCAGACAATTTTCCATGCACACTCTGGGCTGGGGGGCAGTCAACCACCAGTACACACAGCAGAACCTAAACCCATACCATTATTGCTAAGCAGCAAGACAGGGGCCCATTGCACTCCCACGGGGCCTTTTTAAATGCAATCCATAACCCGGATTTGCCAGGAACCCTTCTTACTCCTCCTACTTGCATGTGACACTGGGCTTAGGATCTGCATAGGAAACACACACACAAGCACACACCTACCTTTGTTGCCTGCAGATGCCTCCTTGGCTGTCCCCAAACGGTATCAAACCAACACCCACGGGAAGCTGTAAGCATAGAGGACATGCCTGCACCCCATTGGACTTACCTGTGTGGGTTAAATCCGGGTTATTTGACAACCTATGGCGGTGATGGTTCTGCTCAGGCAGAGCAGTGCTGATGCTCCTCATAAAGCTGTCGCTGCTGTGAAGGTTCTAGGTGACATCACAAATCCCTATGGTTACATACACAACAAAGCTGGGTTGTTGTTGTTTACACTCTGCAAGGCCTGTGGAAGTGAGTGACATCATAGCACTGTAGTTCTGAGGGTTCAAGATGGATGCAACAATCTCCTGTTGCTTCTATGAAGGCCGTAATAGACGACATCACCAAACAGCTCCATAGTCACATACACAGCAAAGGAGAGATGTTGTTTACACCTAGTGATGTCAGTGGTATTGAGTGACATCACAGCACAGTGCTAAGGCTCCTGGGCCTGGACACAGCAGCGGCTGCAATATCTCAACGGAGAATACGTTTATATCTATGTGTGTGTGTGCGCATATATATATATATATATATATATATATATATATATATATATATTTCTCCGCCGAAATCACTTTTAAACCCATTTCCACCTTTTTTTCCCTTCTCTTCCTCTTACTTTTTTTTCACGTTTTTTTACGTTTTTCTCCTTTTCGCCTCTTTTCTGGGCGTATTATTCTTCTTTTTCTTCTTTTTTTTCGTCTAATGCATACCCCATCAGTGCAGCAATGCTTATTCAATACCGCCAGCAGATGGAGACACTGGGGGATAATTTTCTAAGGATTTATACTGATTTTTCCTGTCTGAATTTGTCGCACAGAAAGTTGCAGGCCAAATATGTGTGACATTTCTGCGACTTTAGCTTCTAGAGCATTTTTACAACATTATACATAGGTGCTGAATACATAAAAAGCGACTGTTCAGCGACAGACAAGTCGCATCGGCTGAAAGTAGGCCAGAATGTCAGTCCATGTTGGAGCAGGTTTAGATACAGTCTAAAGCATAGATCTCAAAGTCTGTGCACAGAATTTAGCAAGGGCCTCGCACCTTCTGATGCATCAGGTAGGTGCACAATAGCATAGCCTAACCCTCTGTACTTTGGTCTATATTGATGCGGGACATAGACAGCCAGCTGATGACCAATCCATTAGTGCAATGGATGGCTGGAAGCATTTGTCTTTGCCTTTGCAATACCACAGAAGCAATGCATGGTCAATGTACAGCAATGACACACCTGTGTGAACAGCCAGGAGACCCCCCCCCCCCCCATGTTA
This sequence comes from Hyla sarda, assembly GCF_029499605.1. Taxonomy (NCBI): domain Eukaryota; kingdom Metazoa; phylum Chordata; class Amphibia; order Anura; family Hylidae; genus Hyla; species Hyla sarda. The sequence goes on from NW_026608391.1 coordinate 56,926, forward strand.
TGTTACATAGTTACATAGTTAGTACGGTCGAAAAAAGACATATGTCCATCACGTTCAACCAGGGAATTAAGGGGTAGGGGTGTGGCGCGATATTGGGGAAGGGATGAGATTTTATATTTCTTCATAAGCATTAATCTTATTTTGTCAATTAGGAACATTCAGCACCCACCCGCTATCAAGGCAGCTGCCTATCATGTCATGCCCTACCTGCACAGGTGTGCTGGCTACTCAAATGATCCAATTAAGGAGGCCATTTAGTCAGCAGCAGCAGAAGTCCTGTGCCTGGACGCTCCAACAGGGGCCAGACACAAGCAGAAGCAGAAGCAGCAGAAGCAGCAGCAGCACCACCTTTTGTTTTTTGGCTGCAGCAGCAGCAAGGCCCACAGGGCTGGCTAGCTGGCTAGCCAGCAAGCAGGTAGCAATGAAAGTAGGAATCTTTCTTTTTAACCCTGTAAGGGGGTGGTGCACTGTACCCGAAGATACTGCCATATCGGGTCAATGCATAGGGCGACGGAAGCAAGCTTCGAAATCGGCCCCCGTTCTCAAAAATCCATTTAATATATGGTCCCCAGATAGGGGACGTATCAGATATTAAACTGATAAGAACAGATACTACACTTGATCTTAGCCAAAAGGCCGAGAAGCGATAACCGTGAAAGGGGCGGGCCCAACAAGGTCCCCTTCATGGGCACTATCACTGCTTGCTGTCAGGGAGGCTGCCAGACAATTTTCCATGCACACTCTGGGCTGGGGGGCAGTCAACCACCAGTACACACAGCAGAACCTAAACCCATACCATTATTGCTAAGCAGCAAGACAGGGGCCCATTGCACTCCCACGGGGCCTTTTTAAATGCAATCCATAACCCGGATTTGCCAGGAACCCTTCTTACTCCTCCTACTTGCATGTGACACTGGGCTTAGGATCTGCATAGGAAACACACACACAAGCACACACCTACCTTTGTTGCCTGCAGATGCCTCCTTGGCTGTCCCCAAACGGTATCAAACCAACACCCACGGGAAGCTGTAAGCATAGAGGACATGCCTGCACCCCATTGGACTTACCTGTGTGGGTTAAATCCGGGTTATTTGACAACCTATGGCGGTGATGGTTCTGCTCAGGCAGAGCAGTGCTGATGCTCCTCATAAAGCTGTCGCTGCTGTGAAGGTTCTAGGTGACATCACAAATCCCTATGGTTACATACACAACAAAGCTGGGTTGTTGTTGTTTACACTCTGCAAGGCCTGTGGAAGTGAGTGACATCATAGCACTGTAGTTCTGAGGGTTCAAGATGGATGCAACAATCTCCTGTTGCTTCTATGAAGGCCGTAATAGACGACATCACCAAACAGCTCCATAGTCACATACACAGCAAAGGAGAGATGTTGTTTACACCTAGTGATGTCAGTGGTATTGAGTGACATCACAGCACAGTGCTAAGGCTCCTGGGCCTGGACACAGCAGCGGCTGCAATATCTCAACGGAGAATACGTTTATATCTATGTGTGTGTGTGCGCATATATATATATATATATATATATATATATATATATATATATATATTTCTCCGCCGAAATCACTTTTAAACCCATTTCCACCTTTTTTTCCCTTCTCTTCCTCTTACTTTTTTTTCACGTTTTTTTACGTTTTTCTCCTTTTCGCCTCTTTTCTGGGCGTATTATTCTTCTTTTTCTTCTTTTTTTTCGTCTAATGCATACCCCATCAGTGCAGCAATGCTTATTCAATACCGCCAGCAGATGGAGACACTGGGGGATAATTTTCTAAGGATTTATACTGATTTTTCCTGTCTGAATTTGTCGCACAGAAAGTTGCAGGCCAAATATGTGTGACATTTCTGCGACTTTAGCTTCTAGAGCATTTTTACAACATTATACATAGGTGCTGAATACATAAAAAGCGACTGTTCAGCGACAGACAAGTCGCATCGGCTGAAAGTAGGCCAGAATGTCAGTCCATGTTGGAGCAGGTTTAGATACAGTCTAAAGCATAGATCTCAAAGTCTGTGCACAGAATTTAGCAAGGGCCTCGCACCTTCTGATGCATCAGGTAGGTGCACAATAGCATAGCCTAACCCTCTGTACTTTGGTCTATATTGATGCGGGACATAGACAGCCAGCTGATGACCAATCCATTAGTGCAATGGATGGCTGGAAGCATTTGTCTTTGCCTTTGCAATACCACAGAAGCAATGCATGGTCAATGTACAGCAATGACACACCTGTGTGAACAGCCAGGAGACCCCCCCCCCCCCCCATGTTATGTTACATAGTTACATAGTTAGTACGGTCGAAAAAAGACATATGTCCATCACGTTCAACCAGGGAATTAAGGGGTAGGGGTGTGGCGCGATATTGGGGAAGGGATGAGATTTTATATTTCTTCATAAGCATTAATCTTATTTTGTCAATTAGGAACATTCAGCACCCACCCGCTATCAAGGCAGCTGCCTATCATGTCATGCCCTACCTGCACAGGTGTGCTGGCTACTCAAATGATCCAATTAAGGAGGCCATTTAGTCAGCAGCAGCAGAAGTCCTGTGCCTGGACGCTCCAACAGGGGCCAGACACAAGCAGAAGCAGAAGCAGCAGAAGCAGCAGCAGCACCACCTTTTGTTTTTTGGCTGCAGCAGCAGCAAGGCCCACAGGGCTGGCTAGCTGGCTAGCCAGCAAGCAGGTAGCAATGAAAGTAGGAATCTTTCTTTTTAACCCTGTAAGGGGGTGGTGCACTGTACCCGAAGATACTGCCATATCGGGTCAATGCATAGGGCGACGGAAGCAAGCTTCGAAATCGGCCCCCGTTCTCAAAAATCCATTTAATATATGGTCCCCAGATAGGGGACGTATCAGATATTAAACTGATAAGAACAGATACTACACTTGATCTTAGCCAAAAGGCCGAGAAGCGATAACCGTGAAAGGGGCGGGCCCAACAAGGTCCCCTTCATGGGCACTATCACTGCTTGCTGTCAGGGAGGCTGCCAGACAATTTTCCATGCACACTCTGGGCTGGGGGGCAGTCAACCACCAGTACACACAGCAGAACCTAAACCCATACCATTATTGCTAAGCAGCAAGACAGGGGCCCATTGCACTCCCACGGGGCCTTTTTAAATGCAATCCATAACCCGGATTTGCCAGGAACCCTTCTTACTCCTCCTACTTGCATGTGACACTGGGCTTAGGATCTGCATAGGAAACACACACACAAGCACACACCTACCTTTGTTGCCTGCAGATGCCTCCTTGGCTGTCCCCAAACGGTATCAAACCAACACCCACGGGAAGCTGTAAGCATAGAGGACATGCCTGCACCCCATTGGACTTACCTGTGTGGGTTAAATCCGGGTTATTTGACAACCTATGGCGGTGATGGTTCTGCTCAGGCAGAGCAGTGCTGATGCTCCTCATAAAGCTGTCGCTGCTGTGAAGGTTCTAGGTGACATCACAAATCCCTATGGTTACATACACAACAAAGCTGGGTTGTTGTTGTTTACACTCTGCAAGGCCTGTGGAAGTGAGTGACATCATAGCACTGTAGTTCTGAGGGTTCAAGATGGATGCAACAATCTCCTGTTGCTTCTATGAAGGCCGTAATAGACGACATCACCAAACAGCTCCATAGTCACATACACAGCAAAGGAGAGATGTTGTTTACACCTAGTGATGTCAGTGGTATTGAGTGACATCACAGCACAGTGCTAAGGCTCCTGGGCCTGGACACAGCAGCGGCTGCAATATCTCAACGGAGAATACGTTTATATCTATGTGTGTGTGTGCGCATATATATATATATATATATATATATATATATATATATATATATTTCTCCGCCGAAATCACTTTTAAACCCATTTCCACCTTTTTTTCCCTTCTCTTCCTCTTACTTTTTTTTCACGTTTTTTTACGTTTTTCTCCTTTTCGCCTCTTTTCTGGGCGTATTATTCTTCTTTTTCTTCTTTTTTTTCGTCTAATGCATACCCCATCAGTGCAGCAATGCTTATTCAATACCGCCAGCAGATGGAGACACTGGGGGATAATTTTCTAAGGATTTATACTGATTTTTCCTGTCTGAATTTGTCGCACAGAAAGTTGCAGGCCAAATATGTGTGACATTTCTGCGACTTTAGCTTCTAGAGCATTTTTACAACATTATACATAGGTGCTGAATACATAAAAAGCGACTGTTCAGCGACAGACAAGTCGCATCGGCTGAAAGTAGGCCAGAATGTCAGTCCATGTTGGAGCAGGTTTAGATACAGTCTAAAGCATAGATCTCAAAGTCTGTGCACAGAATTTAGCAAGGGCCTCGCACCTTCTGATGCATCAGGTAGGTGCACAATAGCATAGCCTAACCCTCTGTACTTTGGTCTATATTGATGCGGGACATAGACAGCCAGCTGATGACCAATCCATTAGTGCAATGGATGGCTGGAAGCATTTGTCTTTGCCTTTGCAATACCACAGAAGCAATGCATGGTCAATGTACAGCAATGACACACCTGTGTGAACAGCCAGGAGACCCCCCCCCCCCCCCCCATGTTATGTTACATAGTTACATAGTTAGTACGGTCGAAAAAAGACATATGTCCATCACGTTCAACCAGGGAATTAAGGGGTAGGGGTGTGGCGCGATATTGGGGAAGGGATGAGATTTTATATTTCTTCATAAGCATTAATCTTATTTTGTCAATTAGGAACATTCAGCACCCACCCGCTATCAAGGCAGCTGCCTATCATGTCATGCCCTACCTGCACAGGTGTGCTGGCTACTCAAATGATCCAATTAAGGAGGCCATTTAGTCAGCAGCAGCAGAAATCCTGTGCCTGGACGCTCCAACAGGGGCCAGACACAAGCAGAAGCAGAAGCAGCAGAAGCAGCAGCAGCACCACCTTTTGTTTTTTGGCTGCAGCAGCAGCAAGGCCCACAGGGCTGGCTAGCTGGCTAGCCAGCAAGCAGGTAGCAATGAAAGTAGGAATCTTTCTTTTTAACCCTGTAAGGGGGTGGTGCACTGTACCCGAAGATACTGCCATATCGGGTCAATGCATAGGGCGACGGAAGCAAGCTTCGAAATCGGCCCCCGTTCTCAAAAATCCATTTAATATATGGTCCCCAGATAGGGGACGTATCAGATATTAAACTGATAAGAACAGATACTACACTTGATCTTAGCCAAAAGGCCGAGAAGCGATAACCGTGAAAGGGGCGGGCCCAACAAGGTCCCCTTCATGGGCACTATCACTGCTTGCTGTCAGGGAGGCTGCCAGACAATTTTCCATGCACACTCTGGGCTGGGGGGCAGTCAACCACCAGTACACACAGCAGAACCTAAACCCATACCATTATTGCTAAGCAGCAAGACAGGGGCCCATTGCACTCCCATGGGGCCTTTTTAAATGCAATCCATAACCCGGATTTGCCAGGAACCCTTCTTACTCCTCCTACTTGCATGTGACACTGGGCTTAGGATCTGCATAGGAAACACACACACAAGCACACACCTACCTTTGTTGCCTGCAGATGCCTCCTTGGCTGTCCCCAAACGGTATCAAACCAACACCCACGGGAAGCGGTAAGCATAGAGGACATGCCTGCACCCCATTGGACTTACCTGTGTGGGTTAAATCCGGGTTATTTGACAACCTATGGCGGTGATGGTTCTGCTCAGGCAGAGCAGTGCTGATGCTCCTCATAAAGCTGTCGCTGCTGTGAAGGTTCTAGGTGACATCACAAATCCCTATGGTTACATACACAACAAAGCTGGGTTGTTGTTGTTTACACTCTGCAAGGCCTGTGGAAGTGAGTGACATCATAGCACTGTAGTTCTGAGGGTTCAAGATGGATGCAACAATCTCCTGTTGCTTCTATGAAGGCCGTAATAGACGACATCACCAAACAGCTCCATAGTCACATACACAGCAAAGGAGAGATGTTGTTTACACCTAGTGATGTCAGTGGTATTGAGTGACATCACAGCACAGTGCTAAGGCTCCTGGGCCTGGACACAGCAGCGGCTGCAATATCTCAACGGAGAATACGTTTATATCTATGTGTGTGTGTGCGCATATATATATATATATATATATATATATATATATATATATATATATATTTCTCCGCCGAAATCACTTTTAAACCCATTTCCACCTTTTTTTCCCTTCTCTTCCTCTTACTTTTTTTTCACGTTTTTTTACGTTTTTCTCCTTTTCGCCTCTTTTCTGGGCGTATTATTCTTCTTTTTCTTCTTTTTTTTCGTCTAATGCATACCCCATCAGTGCAGCAATGCTTATTCAATACCGCCAGCAGATGGAGACACTGGGGGATAATTTTCTAAGGATTTATACTGATTTTTCCTGTCTGAATTTGTCGCACAGAAAGTTGCAGGCCAAATATGTGTGACATTTCTGCGACTTTAGCTTCTAGAGCATTTTTACAACATTATACATAGGTGCTGAATACATAAAAAGCGACTGTTCAGCGACAGACAAGTCGCATCGGCTGAAAGTAGGCCAGAATGTCAGTCCATGTTGGAGCAGGTTTAGATACAGTCTAAAGCATAGATCTCAAAGTCTGTGCACAGAATTTAGCAAGGGCCTCGCACCTTCTGATGCATCAGGTAGGTGCACAATAGCATAGCCTAACCCTCTGTACTTTGGTCTATATTGATGCGGGACATAGACAGCCAGCTGATGACCAATCCATTAGTGCAATGGATGGCTGGAAGCATTTGTCTTTGCCTTTGCAATACCACAGAAGCAATGCATGGTCAATGTACAGCAATGACACACCTGTGTGAACAGCCAGGAGACCCCCCCCCCCCCCCCATGTTATGTTACATAGTTACATAGTTAGTACGGTCGAAAAAAGACATATGTCCATCACGTTCAACCAGGGAATTAAGGGGTAGGGGTGTGGCGCGATATTGGGGAAGGGATGAGATTTTATATTTCTTCATAAGCATTAATCTTATTTTGTCAATTAGGAACATTCAGCACCCACCCGCTATCAAGGCAGCTGCCTATCATGTCATGCCCTACCTGCACAGGTGTGCTGGCTACTCAAATGATCCAATTAAGGAGGCCATTTAGTCAGCAGCAGCAGAAGTCCTGTGCCTGGACGCTCCAACAGGGGCCAGACACAAGCAGAAGCAGAAGCAGCAGAAGCAGCAGCAGCACCACCTTTTGTTTTTTGGCTGCAGCAGCAGCAAGGCCCACAGGGCTGGCTAGCTGGCTAGCCAGCAAGCAGGTAGCAATGAAAGTAGGAATCTTTCTTTTTAACCCTGTAAGGGGGTGGTGCACTGTACCCGAAGATACTGCCATATCGGGTCAATGCATAGGGCGACGGAAGCAAGCTTCGAAATCGGCCCCCGTTCTCAAAAATCCATTTAATATATGGTCCCCAGATAGGGGACGTATCAGATATTAAACTGATAAGAACAGATACTACACTTGATCTTAGCCAAAAGGCCGAGAAGCGATAACCGTGAAAGGGGCGGGCCCAACAAGGTCCCCTTCATGGGCACTATCACTGCTTGCTGTCAGGGAGGCTGCCAGACAATTTTCCATGCACACTCTGGGCTGGGGGGCAGTCAACCACCAGTACACACAGCAGAACCTAAACCCATACCATTATTGCTAAGCAGCAAGACAGGGGCCCATTGCACTCCCACGGGGCCTTTTTAAATGCAATCCATAACCCGGATTTGCCAGGAACCCTTCTTACTCCTCCTACTTGCATGTGACACTGGGCTTAGGATCTGCATAGGAAACACACACACAAGCACACACCTACCTTTGTTGCCTGCAGATGCCTCCTTGGCTGTCCCCAAACGGTATCAAACCAACACCCACGGGAAGCTGTAAGCATAGAGGACATGCCTGCACCCCATTGGACTTACCTGTGTGGGTTAAATCCGGGTTATTTGACAACCTATGGCGGTGATGGTTCTGCTCAGGCAGAGCAGTGCTGATGCTCCTCATAAAGCTGTCGCTGCTGTGAAGGTTCTAGGTGACATCACAAATCCCTATGGTTACATACACAACAAAGCTGGGTTGTTGTTGTTTACACTCTGCAAGGCCTGTGGAAGTGAGTGACATCATAGCACTGTAGTTCTGAGGGTTCAAGATGGATGCAACAATCTCCTGTTGCTTCTATGAAGGCCGTAATAGACGACATCACCAAACAGCTCCATAGTCACATACACAGCAAAGGAGAGATGTTGTTTACACCTAGTGATGTCAGTGGTATTGAGTGACATCACAGCACAGTGCTAAGGCTCCTGGGCCTGGACACAGCAGCGGCTGCAATATCTCAACGGAGAATACGTTTATATCTATGTGTGTGTGTGCGCATATATATATATATATATATATATATATATATATATATATATATTTCTCCGCCGAAATCACTTTTAAACCCATTTCCACCTTTTTTTCCCTTCTCTTCCTCTTACTTTTTTTTCACGTTTTTTTACGTTTTTCTCCTTTTCGCCTCTTTTCTGGGCGTATTATTCTTCTTTTTCTTCTTTTTTTTCGTCTAATGCATACCCCATCAGTGCAGCAATGCTTATTCAATACCGCCAGCAGATGGAGACACTGGGGGATAATTTTCTAAGGATTTATACTGATTTTTCCTGTCTGAATTTGTCGCACAGAAAGTTGCAGGCCAAATATGTGTGACATTTCTGCGACTTTAGCTTCTAGAGCATTTTTACAACATTATACATAGGTGCTGAATACATAAAAAGCGACTGTTCAGCGACAGACAAGTCGCATCGGCTGAAAGTAGGCCAGAATGTCAGTCCATGTTGGAGCAGGTTTAGATACAGTCTAAAGCATAGATCTCAAAGTCTGTGCACAGAATTTAGCAAGGGCCTCGCACCTTCTGATGCATCAGGTAGGTGCACAATAGCATAGCCTAACCCTCTGTACTTTGGTCTATATTGATGCGGGACATAGACAGCCAGCTGATGACCAATCCATTAGTGCAATGGATGGCTGGAAGCATTTGTCTTTGCCTTTGCAATACCACAGAAGCAATGCATGGTCAATGTACAGCAATGACACACCTGTGTGAACAGCCAGGAGACCCCCCCCCCCCCCCCCCCCATGTTATGTTACATAGTTACATAGTTAGTACGGTCGAAAAAAGACATATGTCCATCACGTTCAACCAGGGAATTAAGGGGTAGGGGTGTGGCGCGATATTGGGGAAGGGATGAGATTTTATATTTCTTCATAAGCATTAATCTTATTTTGTCAATTAGGAACATTCAGCACCCACCCGCTATCAAGGCAGCTGCCTATCATGTCATGCCCTACCTGCACAGGTGTGCTGGCTACTCAAATGATCCAATTAAGGAGGCCATTTAGTCAGCAGCAGCAGAAATCCTGTGCCTGGACGCTCCAACAGGGGCCAGACACAAGCAGAAGCAGAAGCAGCAGAAGCAGCAGCAGCACCACCTTTTGTTTTTTGGCTGCAGCAGCAGCAAGGCCCACAGGGCTGGCTAGCTGGCTAGCCAGCAAGCAGGTAGCAATGAAAGTAGGAATCTTTCTTTTTAACCCTGTAAGGGGGTGGTGCACTGTACCCGAAGATACTGCCATATCGGGTCAATGCATAGGGCGACGGAAGCAAGCTTCGAAATCGGCCCCCGTTCTCAAAAATCCATTTAATATATGGTCCCCAGATAGGGGACGTATCAGATATTAAACTGATAAGAACAGATACTACACTTGATCTTAGCCAAAAGGCCGAGAAGCGATAACCGTGAAAGGGGCGGGCCCAACAAGGTCCCCTTCATGGGCACTATCACTGCTTGCTGTCAGGGAGGCTGCCAGACAATTTTCCATGCACACTCTGGGCTGGGGGGCAGTCAACCACCAGTACACACAGCAGAACCTAAACCCATACCATTATTGCTAAGCAGCAAGACAGGGGCCCATTGCACTCCCATGGGGCCTTTTTAAATGCAATCCATAACCCGGATTTGCCAGGAACCCTTCTTACTCCTCCTACTTGCATGTGACACTGGGCTTAGGATCTGCATAGGAAACACACACACAAGCACACACCTACCTTTGTTGCCTGCAGATGCCTCCTTGGCTGTCCCCAAACGGTATCAAACCAACACCCACGGGAAGCGGTAAGCATAGAGGACATGCCTGCACCCCATTGGACTTACCTGTGTGGGTTAAATCCGGGTTATTTGACAACCTATGGCGGTGATGGTTCTGCTCAGGCAGAGCAGTGCTGATGCTCCTCATAAAGCTGTCGCTGCTGTGAAGGTTCTAGGTGACATCACAAATCCCTATGGTTACATACACAACAAAGCTGGGTTGTTGTTGTTTACACTCTGCAAGGCCTGTGGAAGTGAGTGACATCATAGCACTGTAGTTCTGAGGGTTCAAGATGGATGCAACAATCTCCTGTTGCTTCTATGAAGGCCGTAATAGACGACATCACCAAACAGCTCCATAGTCACATACACAGCAAAGGAGAGATGTTGTTTACACCTAGTGATGTCAGTGGTATTGAGTGACATCACAGCACAGTGCTAAGGCTCCTGGGCCTGGACACAGCAGCGGCTGCAATATCTCAACGGAGAATACGTTTATATCTATGTGTGTGTGTGCGCATATATATATATATATATATATATATATATATATATATATATATATATTTCTCCGCCGAAATCACTTTTAAACCCATTTCCACCTTTTTTTCCCTTCTCTTCCTCTTACTTTTTTTTCACGTTTTTTTACGTTTTTCTCCTTTTCGCCTCTTTTCTGGGCGTATTATTCTTCTTTTTCTTCTTTTTTTTCGTCTAATGCATACCCCATCAGTGCAGCAATGCTTATTCAATACCGCCAGCAGATGGAGACACTGGGGGATAATTTTCTAAGGATTTATACTGATTTTTCCTGTCTGAATTTGTCGCACAGAAAGTTGCAGGCCAAATATGTGTGACATTTCTGCGACTTTAGCTTCTAGAGCATTTTTACAACATTATACATAGGTGCTGAATACATAAAAAGCGACTGTTCAGCGACAGACAAGTCGCATCGGCTGAAAGTAGGCCAGAATGTCAGTCCATGTTGGAGCAGGTTTAGATACAGTCTAAAGCATAGATCTCAAAGTCTGTGCACAGAATTTAGCAAGGGCCTCGCACCTTCTGATGCATCAGGTAGGTGCACAATAGCATAGCCTAACCCTCTGTACTTTGGTCTATATTGATGCGGGACATAGACAGCCAGCTGATGACCAATCCATTAGTGCAATGGATGGCTGGAAGCATTTGTCTTTGCCTTTGCAATACCACAGAAGCAATGCATGGTCAATGTACAGCAATGACACACCTGTGTGAACAGCCAGGAGACCCCCCCCCCCCCCCCATGTTATGTTACATAGTTACATAGTTAGTACGGTCGAAAAAAGACATATGTCCATCACGTTCAACCAGGGAATTAAGGGGTAGGGGTGTGGCGCGATATTGGGGAAGGGATGAGATTTTATATTTCTTCATAAGCATTAATCTTATTTTGTCAATTAGGAACATTCAGCACCCACCCGCTATCAAGGCAGCTGCCTATCATGTCATGCCCTACCTGCACAGGTGTGCTGGCTACTCAAATGATCCAATTAAGGAGGCCATTTAGTCAGCAGCAGCAGAAGTCCTGTGCCTGGACGCTCCAACAGGGGCCAGACACAAGCAGAAGCAGAAGCAGCAGAAGCAGCAGCAGCACCACCTTTTGTTTTTTGGCTGCAGCAGCAGCAAGGCCCACAGGGCTGGCTAGCTGGCTAGCCAGCAAGCAGGTAGCAATGAAAGTAGGAATCTTTCTTTTTAACCCTGTAAGGGGGTGGTGCACTGTACCCGAAGATACTGCCATATCGGGTCAATGCATAGGGCGACGGAAGCAAGCTTCGAAATCGGCCCCCGTTCTCAAAAATCCATTTAATATATGGTCCCCAGATAGGGGACGTATCAGATATTAAACTGATAAGAACAGATACTACACTTGATCTTAGCCAAAAGGCCGAGAAGCGATAACCGTGAAAGGGGCGGGCCCAACAAGGTCCCCTTCATGGGCACTATCACTGCTTGCTGTCAGGGAGGCTGCCAGACAATTTTCCATGCACACTCTGGGCTGGGGGGCAGTCAACCACCAGTACACACAGCAGAACCTAAACCCATACCATTATTGCTAAGCAGCAAGACAGGGGCCCATTGCACTCCCACGGGGCCTTTTTAAATGCAATCCATAACCCGGATTTGCCAGGAACCCTTCTTACTCCTCCTACTTGCATGTGACACTGGGCTTAGGATCTGCATAGGAAACACACACACAAGCACACACCTACCTTTGTTGCCTGCAGATGCCTCCTTGGCTGTCCCCAAACGGTATCAAACCAACACCCACGGGAAGCTGTAAGCATAGAGGACATGCCTGCACCCCATTGGACTTACCTGTGTGGGTTAAATCCGGGTTATTTGACAACCTATGGCGGTGATGGTTCTGCTCAGGCAGAGCAGTGCTGATGCTCCTCATAAAGCTGTCGCTGCTGTGAAGGTTCTAGGTGACATCACAAATCCCTATGGTTACATACACAACAAAGCTGGGTTGTTGTTGTTTACACTCTGCAAGGCCTGTGGAAGTGAGTGACATCATAGCACTGTAGTTCTGAGGGTTCAAGATGGATGCAACAATCTCCTGTTGCTTCTATGAAGGCCGTAATAGACGACATCACCAAACAGCTCCATAGTCACATACACAGCAAAGGAGAGATGTTGTTTACACCTAGTGATGTCAGTGGTATTGAGTGACATCACAGCACAGTGCTAAGGCTCCTGGGCCTGGACACAGCAGCGGCTGCAATATCTCAACGGAGAATACGTTTATATCTATGTGTGTGTGTGCGCATATATATATATATATATATATATATATATATATATATATATATATATATATTTCTCCGCCGAAATCACTTTTAAACCCATTTCCACCTTTTTTTCCCTTCTCTTCCTCTTACTTTTTTTTCACGTTTTTTTACGTTTTTCTCCTTTTCGCCTCTTTTCTGGGCGTATTATTCTTCTTTTTCTTCTTTTTTTTCGTCTAATGCATACCCCATCAGTGCAGCAATGCTTATTCAATACCGCCAGCAGATGGAGACACTGGGGGATAATTTTCTAAGGATTTATACTGATTTTTCCTGTCTGAATTTGTCGCACAGAAAGTTGCAGGCCAAATATGTGTGACATTTCTGCGACTTTAGCTTCTAGAGCATTTTTACAACATTATACATAGGTGCTGAATACATAAAAAGCGACTGTTCAGCGACAGACAAGTCGCATCGGCTGAAAGTAGGCCAGAATGTCAGTCCATGTTGGAGCAGGTTTAGATACAGTCTAAAGCATAGATCTCAAAGTCTGTGCACAGAATTTAGCAAGGGCCTCGCACCTTCTGATGCATCAGGTAGGTGCACAATAGCATAGCCTAACCCTCTGTACTTTGGTCTATATTGATGCGGGACATAGACAGCCAGCTGATGACCAATCCATTAGTGCAATGGATGGCTGGAAGCATTTGTCTTTGCCTTTGCAATACCACAGAAGCAATGCATGGTCAATGTACAGCAATGACACACCTGTGTGAACAGCCAGGAGACCCCCCCCCCCCCCCCATGTTATGTTACATAGTTACATAGTTAGTACGGTCGAAAAAAGACATATGTCCATCACGTTCAACCAGGGAATTAAGGGGTAGGGGTGTGGCGCGATATTGGGGAAGGGATGAGATTTTATATTTCTTCATAAGCATTAATCTTATTTTGTCAATTAGGAACATTCAGCACCCACCCGCTATCAAGGCAGCTGCCTATCATGTCATGCCCTACCTGCACAGGTGTGCTGGCTACTCAAATGATCCAATTAAGGAGGCCATTTAGTCAGCAGCAGCAGAAGTCCTGTGCCTGGACGCTCCAACAGGGGCCAGACACAAGCAGAAGCAGAAGCAGCAGAAGCAGCAGCAGCACCACCTTTTGTTTTTTGGCTGCAGCAGCAGCAAGGCCCACAGGGCTGGCTAGCTGGCTAGCCAGCAAGCAGGTAGCAATGAAAGTAGGAATCTTTCTTTTTAACCCTGTAAGGGGGTGGTGCACTGTACCCGAAGATACTGCCATATCGGGTCAATGCATAGGGCGACGGAAGCAAGCTTCGAAATCGGCCCCCGTTCTCAAAAATCCATTTAATATATGGTCCCCAGATAGGGGACGTATCAGATATTAAACTGATAAGAACAGATACTACACTTGATCTTAGCCAAAAGGCCGAGAAGCGATAACCGTGAAAGGGGCGGGCCCAACAAGGTCCCCTTCATGGGCACTATCACTGCTTGCTGTCAGGGAGGCTGCCAGACAATTTTCCATGCACACTCTGGGCTGGGGGGCAGTCAACCACCAGTACACACAGCAGAACCTAAACCCATACCATTATTGCTAAGCAGCAAGACAGGGGCCCATTGCACTCCCACGGGGCCTTTTTAAATGCAATCCATAACCCGGATTTGCCAGGAACCCTTCTTACTCCTCCTACTTGCATGTGACACTGGGCTTAGGATCTGCATAGGAAACACACACACAAGCACACACCTACCTTTGTTGCCTGCAGATGCCTCCTTGGCTGTCCCCAAACGGTATCAAACCAACACCCACGGGAAGCTGTAAGCATAGAGGACATGCCTGCACCCCATTGGACTTACCTGTGTGGGTTAAATCCGGGTTATTTGACAACCTATGGCGGTGATGGTTCTGCTCAGGCAGAGCAGTGCTGATGCTCCTCATAAAGCTGTCGCTGCTGTGAAGGTTCTAGGTGACATCACAAATCCCTATGGTTACATACACAACAAAGCTGGGTTGTTGTTGTA